>NC_091559.1:13670590-13685590 GCF_042767895.1 Penaeus vannamei | reverse complement strand
GTACGCATGAATGTATGTATGTATATATTTAAGCGCACGTACGTATTACTTCACGCCACGCCCTCACCCGCAGCAAAACTCTACGGGCCGCCCGCCACATTCCACAACCGCTTGGTCCGGGCGAGCGAGCGCTGTCGGGTGACGCCTCCGCGCTTCACGCCACACGGCTACTCAATGACTAGAGAGTTTTTGTCTTTTTACTTCCTCCTTATTCATCATGCTTTCTATCCTTCCATAATATTACACAATGATACATATGATACGTACCCGGTTCATACGGGATTTTTTTTTTATGCTTCGGCCGGTGTGACGAGGAAGAGAGCAGACGCAACATGGTCAAAATCATCGTTACTTTCTACGCTATTCGTTGTTATAATTTCCTTTTTTTATTCATTTCCGGGTAGAGTTCTGCGCTTGCATTTGGTTCATAGTACATACATCACCGGTTTTCGTGAAGACTCATTATCATCAATGCTATCATTACTACCACAATCTATAATCATTAGAAATCACCACATTTGTTATGTCATTATCATCCTTATTAGTATCATCAATTTATATTACTACACACTATCATTATCATCATTATCAAGATATTTTCTGATTGATCCGGTCAGTTTCCAATCTCCCTGTTCTATTTCGTCTTTCGCCAATTATCAATACTTTATGTGCTTTTTGCCAATGTTTTGCTTTTGCTCAAGTGCTCTTTTGTTCTCGTATGCTCTATCCTCTATTTGTGCTAATCATAAGGATACTAATTGTAAAACTAACACTAATGATGATGGTAATAACAAAAACAACAACAATAATAATAATAATAACAATAATAATAATAACAACAATAATGATAATAATAATAATAATAATAACAATAATAATAATAATAACAATAATAATGATGATAATAATAATAATGATAACTAATGAAAATGATGATGATAATAACAATAACAATAATAATGATAATAATAATAATGATACTACTACTACTAATAATAATAATAATATTATTATTATTATTATCATTATCAATATCATTATTATTATTAATAATAATAATAATAGTGATGATAATAATAATAGGGATAATAATAATAATAATATCCTATGATATAGATTATAGTGATGATGATTATAATGAGTATAGCAATAATGATAGCAATAATAATAATACTTAAAGATAATGATCCTAATAATGATATGATGATAATGATGATGATGATAAAAAATATAATAATAATAATATGGTGATGATGATAGAAATAATGATAATGATGATGATGGATGTTAAAAATAATAATAAAGATAATAAAATGATATAAATAACAACGATACTAACCATAATAATACAAATTTTAACAATACAAATAACAAAAATTAACAACGAGAATAATAATGATAATGATAATAATCAATACAACAGCAATAAAGATAATAATATTAATAACAATAGTGATAATCATACCGACAACCAACAAAAATATAATAATGACAATTATAAATAATGATGCTAATTAAACATACTAATAACAAATAACATCTCCATCATTATCACTATCATCATCATCATCATTCCGCTAGCATTGTCATATCATAATCACCATCACCACCATCAAATGCCATCACCATCACCATTACCATCCTCATCAGTATCACCACCACCCTCATTAAAAATAATCATCACCATCCATGTCAACATCACCCTTCTTATAAATCCTCACCAGTACCACCATCCTCACTAACCTTCACCGCCCTCACTGTACATCCCCATCACCATCACCACCACCCTCACTATACATCACCATCACCACCACCCTCACTATACATCACCATCACCACCATCCTCATTATACATCCCCATCACCCTCACCACCACCTCACTATACATCCCCATCACCCTCACCACCACCTCACTATACATCCCCATCACCCTCACCACCACCTCACTATACATCCCCATCACCCTCACCACCACCTCACTATATATCCACATCACCGTCACCACCACCTCACTATACATCCCCATCACCCTCACCACCACCCTCACTATAAGTCCCCATCACCCTCACCACCACGTCACTATAAGTCCCCATCACCCCCACCACCACCTCACTATACATCCCCATCACCCTCACCACCACCCTCACTACAAGTCCCCATCACCCCCACCACCACTGCCCCCCCTCATGACCGAGCCCCTTCCCCCTTCCCACAGGCGAAGTCCTCGTGGTTGAAGCCCCCGTCTGCGCCGCCGTCAAGCCCGATGGCACGTTCAGGACGCACTGCTCGCACTGCCTCAGACGCGCCCCTGTCCCTCTCCCCTGCCCTACGTGTTCGCTCGTGAGTAGTAGGCGTACTAGGAGTATTTGGGGAGTGGATGGGTGAGTGAGTAACTGGGGAGTGGATGGCTGAGTGAGTAACTGGGGAGTGGATGGGTGAATGAGTAATTGGGGAGTGGATGGGTGAGTGAGTAACGGAGTAAATGGGTGAATGAGTAACTGGGGAGTGGATGGGTGAATGAAGAGTGAATGGATGAATGAATAATTGGGAGTGGATGGGTGAATGACGAATGAATGAGTAATATGAGTGATTGGTAAGTGGATGGGTGAATGTTGGATGAATGAGTGAATGAGTCATAGTGAGTGGGTGAGGTTATAAGGTAGCACTTGGGGAGTGGATGGGTTAATAAGTTAAGTCTGAGTAAAAGTAGTGAATGATTGAATGGGGCATTGGTAAATGAGGAATGAGTGAATGGGGCATTAGTAAATCAGGCATGAATAAAATGAGGAACGAATGAACAGGTGAGGAGAGGATGAAGTTATGAGGTAGTAGTGAGTTACTGCGGAATGAATGAGTGAATGTTGAAAAAAGTATCAGTGAGTAAATGAGGAATGAATGAGTGAATGAATTATTGATGAGGAATCGAGGATTGAATTAGTTAATTAGGCATCAATGAGTAATTAGTCAGTGGATGAGTTAATGAGTGAATGAGGTAGCGAGTAATTAAGGAGTCAATGAGTAACTGAGGAATGAATGAATAATGAATAAAGAATGAATAAATAACAGGAAATCATATCTAAGGAAAGAATGAGTGTGTGGGTGGTTGAGGAATGAGTAAAAAAGTGGAAGCTGCTGTTATTGCTGTTCTTTGGTAATTAGTAAATGTCTCACGAAAGTAGTGGGTTACAGCAAAACGGATTTTCGTCGTATTTTTACAAGGATGTAGGCTATCAGTGCAGATCATATCAAATTCTATCTTTTAAGGGATTTAGAGCCATCTTTGCAGGTCACAGCCTAACACAATTGTCAAAGGATATGGGTTTATGTGTTACTCTTGTGTAATATTTGTCTTTTCTTTCCTGCTAAATTGACTAGACCTCATCGGAAATTTCCATTCTCTTTCATTCAACTTCAGTTTTGCATAGATATAAATAAAACGAAATAATTAGTAAAGTACAAGGAAGTGACCTTCCCATAACCGCCATATTTGCCTGCAGGTGGTGTTCTGCAGCGAGCGCTGTCGGACGGCAGGGCTGAGCGCCTCCCACGGCGGCGAGTGCGCGATGCTGGCGCCGCTGGTGTCTCTGAAGCTGGACCCGGCGCCCCTGCTGGCCGCCAGAATCCTCGCCTCCACCACGCTCGTCCAGCTGCGCGACACACTCCGCCAGCTGCAGACCAACAGCACGGGGGGGAACAAGCCCCTGCTGGAGATCTCGGGCGGCTATCGCGCCCTCTACCACTTGGAGGGCCACGCCACCGCCCGCTCCGAGGCGCAACTGCAGGAGGTTGCTGCTATGGCCTACATTCTGACGCGCGTCTTGCTGGAGAACAGTTCGTTGTTCCTGAAGAACAAGGAGGGGAACATCGTCATCCCCTCCCTGGACGACGTCGTCCTCATCGGAAGTCAGTTCATGCGCCTCATCCTGGGCTTGGAGTGCAACGTGCACTGCATGAAGGAGGTGGAGACCGGGGGCGGTCCGGCGGAGGGGGGCGTCGTGGGCAGGAGCCGCGGGCGGGAGGTAGGCTGGGCCGTCTACTCCGCCCTCAGCCTAATCAACCACTCGTGCGTACCCAATGCGCTGACATCCTGCCTCGGAAGCACCAAGTACCTGTACAGCGTCAGCGTGATCCCTCGCGGCGCCGAAATCACCGACAGCTACGGCGAGAGGTACGTGAGCCACACAAGGCCGAAGCGTCGGGCTGAGCTGCAGCAACACTATTTCTTCTGCTGCAACTGCGCCGCCTGCCAAGGGGACTGGCCTCTCTTCGAAAACATTGCCATCATGCCAAGCCTACGATGCCCATCATGCTTCCAAAAACTGGTCGGGGTTTCTTGCAGTTTGTGTGAACTGGTTTGCACCCAAGATGCTGTGACCCAGACGGGAGTCCGTCTCTATGATGCTCAAAAGATCCAAACTGAATTGACAAACCTGTGGACTGAGTATGCTCAGGCTTCCAAAGAAATACGCAGCGGCAAGTCATCTCAAGAATGCTTATCTAAAGTCATTGATCTCCTCACCCTCCTGGACAGATACACAGTCCACCCTAATCAAGCTTACATCACAGCGCAAGAGACACTCATGACGTGTTTCGACCTCATGGGTTCCGTTTACATACAAGAAAGCAACCAAACTAAATCCCCGGGTGGGAAAGAGTGACAGAAATCAACGCTCTGAGAATGCTGTCAAGTTCGGGTGATGAATCTGAATTTTTACGGTTGTATGCAGAATGTGTGCGCATAGTGCATAGTATTCAACTGCTCTGGAAGAAAAAATGATTGTACATATAAAATTGTTATCATTGTTATGACTAAATATATTTGGTGCATTTCCAGACGTTGCAATGTACAAACAAATTCTGTGATTTTTTGCTAAGCAACCATTAAAACCAGGATTTCAGATGAGTTTTTTACATGCAGTGTTTGTCACTAGTCTAGATGCTTTCTGAATGACTGCAAATGGAACAAAGTTAAGCAATAAAACACCTTTTGAAAAATAATAGATCTTTACCTAACTTGAGTCTCATCTACAGAATTAATTATGTAAAGGCAACTTGCCAAAATAAACATTTATGCTTCCCCTTTTTTCCATCATCTCAAGAAAGATCAGTCATTTATACAGGCAGATAAACATTCTTTATTACCTCTCAATATAAACCTTCATCAATCCATTGACAGCTTTTCTTTATCAGAAAATAATTTTCATCATAGTCATTTTGTCAGCCATATTTGGTACATTACAAACAGACATTTTACGTATCTAATCTTGAAGTTATAGGTGTTTATTTATATGCAGTTAGCATTTGTGTTGGCTATAATGAATAACTCAATGACATAAAACTTAAGACTAGATTAGTGATGGTCTGTCTGTCTGTCTCTTGCATCATTTATTCCTTTTTCTCTTCAAGTCAGTCACTTTTTACCTGAATTTGTTTAAAATCAATCACTAATTGAAACATGTAAGTAAAAAAGTCCAAATTTAAAAGAGTTAACTCTGTTTATTTAGTATCAATTCTGTACATTATGAATAAGAGTGAGGCCATAATACTCTTTACACAAATCTTCCTAGAAAAATTCTGTACATCTAAAAAACTAGTATACATTTTAAAGTTTGGCAGGAAGACCTTACTAGTTTTGTCATTGGTAAAACCTAGAAACCAGAAGCACTTTAGAAAGAGCTTCCCCATTTTCTTGAACTATTTACAAGTTGCATGAATAAATAACCCAGACTGAACCAATGTGAAAAAGGCTTAAAAATTCCTATTTATGATATCTAGTGAGCAAATTGGTACATACACTGAGCAAACCAATTACACTGCATCGGGACGGGCGAATTTTGTAACCACTGATGGACACAATAATTTACAAACATCACTCAACAATATCATTAACTTTTTAAAAAGAACAAAAATTGAAAATATTGAAGTGACTAGAACAATTGCTACTTCCTATATACCAGGCACATACAATCACTTTATTTACTTAAAAAAGGTTTTCAACAAATACTGGTCTTTATATTTAAAGACTTAAATACCAATATCACTGCAGTAAACATAATTAATTCACAAAGATATGTATCTCTCTATAAATACTGCAATGAGGGGGCTTTCCCCTCCAAAGAACACCTAAGGCTGTGCAAATCTTGCATATAAACTAAACCTTTGTATGCAGGTATATGCACAATTCCACTGTGAATTTTGTTGCCCATAAATGGCTCCACAAGCACTCGTTCACTAAGGAGTCAATGAGTTGGTCCTACCTAACCTCATCTGAATTCCCCATTCCTTGACTTTGCATGAAAATATCAATAATGCTATTATCATTATTGATATATGATTATCATTATGTTATCAATAAAATAATATTAAAAAAAGAGAGAGAGAAAAAAAAATATATATATATGTATATATATAAGTATATATGTATGTCTATATATGTATGTATGTATGTATGTATGTATGTATGTATGTATGTATGTATATATAATATATATATATATATATATATATATATATATATATATATATATATATATATATATATATATATATATATATATATATATATATATATATATATATATATATATATATATACATACATATATATGTATATATATATATATGTATGTATATATATATGTATATATATATATGTATGTATATATATATGTATATATATATATATATATATATATGTATATATATATATGTATATGTATATATATGTATATGTATATATATATGTATATATATATATATATGTATATATATATATGTATATGTATATATGTATATCTATATGTATATAAATATATATATATATAGGTATCTATATATATATATATATATATATATATATATATATATATATGTATATATATATATATATATATATATATATATATATATATATATATATATATATATCCTTTCCAAATATTAAGGAAAAGGGTAAATAAGTGAGATAGGTAAGCCTAGTAATAGACTCCTTAGTGACTAAGCACATGTATAGCCATTTATGTGTAATCAGCAATCAGTTAACTATACTCACAGTGAACATGGCATGTATGTCATATCTTAACAGCACAAAGGATTAACACAAAAATAAACAATAATAAAATAAAAATTAAATAAGACAAAGATTCCAACACTTGACACATATGTCTTCAAACCCTTTTGTACATGAACACCTCCAAATACAAAAATAGATTCCCTCCCAACACGAGTGCAAAAATTTCATGGTTAATCTTGAATTCTGCCCAAAGAGTCACTGAATTTCTCCGACACTGAATTTTTCAAGTTTTCCTTCTAAATGAGATTACTTTACATTGACCCTTCCATTCGAGAAGCTAGTGGTCTTGCCCTGCCGATGCAAAGAAAAAATAAAACATTAGAATGCATGTATACAGTGTATAGGTACAAGTATAAGTGTATATTTGAGTGTGATTGTGATTGCATGTCCTTGCATGTCTGTGGTGTTTATTTGTAAGTGCATGTGAGCATATGTGTGTGCATATGTGAGTGTATACAAGTATACATGTATACGTCTTTGTTTGCTTGTGTTTCTGTGTGTGTGTGCATTTGTGTGTCAACAGATATATCACTTCATCTGTCTACGTTTTATTGGAGATAGTCAATTGGATGGAAGGATACATATGTACATCCATAGGAATATAAGTTTGTATTTAGGTATATAAATATATAGGCTGTGTGTAAGCTTGTAAGTATGAACATATGTATCTATGTATGAGCGTGTATGTATACCTGTATATATATCTATGCATGTATGTATGTATGGAACATCAATCAGCTTTAGTTTATATATAATCAATCTGCGAGTGACTAGCATATTAGCATCAACAAAAGCACAAACACATACAGAATATACTTACAGAAAGCCATTCCTAGATTCCTAACAGGGGGATTATTACTGTAACAAACAAAGATCTATGTCAACAGTTAGCTCATCAGCAAATTACAAGCAACACCAGGAAGGGTTATAAGATAAATATATAAAAAAAAGAGAAAAAAAAACATGCTGCTGCTAAAGATCTGTCATGTGGATTCTGAATGCAAGCAATTGACTAAAACCATCTACCATTTTCTACTACAAAAATGTCTTTTTTTTATGTCAGGGTAATTCAACTGTTTGTTACTGAAATGAAATGCCAAATCTCTGTAAATACAAATGTAAACAGAAACACAGGTATAATACATCTTTTGCAAAATTTACTTAGAAAAATACAAGAAAATTACAGTTTTGTTATTTCTTCAATCTGAACTTTTGAATCTTTTGCCTTCTTTCATTTTATCACTGTATTCTTTTTGTGTCATTCATTTCTTTCATCTTTTTATAGACATTTTAAATACTTTTTCCTCCCAAACTACCATCTCATTCTTTCCCAACTCTCTATAATTTCTTTCATTTTCTTATACATACTTTCTAAATACTATTTTTTCTTCAAAAGTTCCATCTCATTCTGTCTAATCTCACTTTCACTATGATCTTTTCTATATACCTAAATCTTGAAATACAAGCTCAATCAACTAGTTATGTGTGTATTTTTCTATCATCAATCTATTTATCTTTATTTATATGTAATATATTCTCCGTGCCCCTTTTAATTCTACGAGATGTGGGTTTAGTTTACTTTGCTATACCTGCTAAGACAGCATGGTCTTTTTTAATTTCTATTAGGCTTATATCATACTTTTCAACTATATATGTTGTTTTTTTTTACCCTTTCCTGAATGTGCTTTAATATATTCCAAAGATTCACATACTCTCAACATCCGATCTATAAGATTTACCTTATCTACATCAAAATACTCTTACATTAAAGCAAGAAAAAAATTAAATAAATTATATATAAATCTACAAATTCACAGAACATCACTATGAACTATAACTTATCAGTTGGGGAGAAATTAAATGGTCTTGTAAAAATCCTTTAGAGTTGAAGGGGAAAAATTAGTTGAGGGAAAAAACACAAATCCACTTTATGAGGAATTTGGAGAAGAAATAAAGGAGAATAATGATGCTGGTGATGATGCTGGTGAATGGTGGTGATAGTAATAATAATGATAGCAAGGAGGAAGAGGAGGAGGAGGAAGAGGAAGAGGAGGATGAAGAGGAAGAGGAGAAGGAGGGAAGAGGAGAAGTAGGAAGGAAGAAGAGGA
Organism: Penaeus vannamei; assembly: GCF_042767895.1. Classification (NCBI taxonomy): domain Eukaryota; kingdom Metazoa; phylum Arthropoda; class Malacostraca; order Decapoda; family Penaeidae; genus Penaeus; species Penaeus vannamei. Next base: position 13,676,410 of record NC_091559.1, on the reverse strand, counting down.
GAAGGAGGAGGGAAGAGGAGAAGTAGGAAGGAGGAAGAGGAGGTGGAGAAGGAGGGAGGAGTAGGAAGATGATGAAAAGGAAGAGTAGGAGGAGGAAAAGGAAGAGTAGGAGGAGGAAAAGGAAGAGTAGGGGGAGGAAAAAGAAGAGTAGGGGAAAGAAAAGGATGAGGATGAGGATGAAGAGGAGGAAAAGGAAGAGTAGGGGGATGAAGAGGAGGAAAAGGAAGAGTAGGGGGAAGAAAAGGAGGAGGAGGAGGAGGAGGGAAGAGAAGTAGGAAAGAGGAGGAGGAAGAGGACACAGAGGAGGAGGGAGGAAGAAGAGGAGAAGGATGAGGAGGAAGATGATGAAAAGGAAGAGTAGGAGGAGGAAAAGGAAGAGTAGGGGGAGGAAAAAGAAGAGTAGGGGATAGAAAAGGATGAGGATGAGGATGAAGAGGAGGAAAAGGAAGAGTAGGGGGAAGAAAAGGAGGAGGAGGAGGAGGAGGAGGAGGAGGAGGAGGAGGAGGGGGAGGAGGAGGAGGAGGAGGAGGAGGAGGAGGAGGAGGAGGAATAGAAGAAGGGAAATAAGTTGTGGAAGAATGGGAGTAAACAGAGCAAGAAGAAATACTCCTAGAAAAATCAATGGATAAATCAAATGAAAAAAAAAAAAAAAAAAAACAATCAAGGATAAAAATAAATATGTATAATAGATAAACAAAGAATACAGAATAAAAACAGACTGAAAAAAAGGCACATTCCAATACACACAGATCATCATTCACCGCATTTCCTATACCATGTCACGCACTTACCTAAATCGCACCACAGTCCTGCCAATCTGTTCTCCCTTAGCGACATGCGCAAATGCCACTTCTGCATCCTGGGCGGAATAGGCCTTGTCCACCACAGCCTGCAAGCGTCCTGCTTCAACAAGGGGTGCCACACTCTCCAGGACATGCCCACATACCTCTAGGGTGCCCCATCGCCCGCCTGTTAGCCATGGAGCCTGTGGGAAGTCATGTTAGACAATACAGGATGTTATACTGGTATGATAATGATAATGCTGATAATAATGATAACAATAAATGTTACAATGATAATAATTAGGAAAATAATAATAGTATTAACACTAATGGCAATAAAAGAGAAAATAACAGTAACTATATTAGGCTATACCCTACAGTAAATATCAATAATAAAGACTCACGACATTATCACTATTCACCACCACTAACAGCTCATTCCTACCTTCACAATTTACTAACCTGAGTGAACCAATAACGCAGCCTCATGCCAAGGGAGTACAGGGCCCCTGTCACATAACCATAAGAATCCGACGCAAGCTGAGATGACGTGGCAGTGACAACCAGTCCTCCGGGAACACAATGTTTCAAGCACGATTCATGTAGCACCTCACCTACAGTGTTTAAAATGACATCGTACCTGCCAAGTTCAGATCACAGAATAAATATCATTGCAAATTTCCACTTTACACAAGAGTATTAACTCACTGGCACTGGGTAACTGCATTATCCCCTGTAGTTTTAATTTGTCAATATTTCTGTACTCATAAATGGCTCTGTAAATGCTTAGTCACCAAGGAGTCAAATTAGTAAGCTAAATAAGACCTCGCCTGATTTCACCATTCCTTGAATTTTTGGGGAATATTATTTTTTCTAATGCTATAAATATTGATAGTTATCAATTTCAGTGACACCATGATTATCATAATATTATTAACACTACTAATAGCAGTAAAATCATAAAACAGAATCTTTCCAAAAGTCAAGGAAGCAGGTAACTAATTCCCTGATGACTGTGCTTGTTGAGCCATCTATATGTAAACAAAATCATTTAGCTAAAATCAGTCATGGCACCCCAGTGTCAGTGGGTAAAAAGAAAAAGAAAAAGAAAAAAAAAGAAGAAAAGAAAAGAAAAGAAAATGAAAAAAAAAAGAAAAAAGAAAAAGAAAAAGAAGAAAAAGAAAAAAAAAAAAAAAAAGAAAATAAAAAAATAAAAATATATATATATATATATATATATATATATATATATATAATATATATATATATATAAGTAAGCATCAGTATGTATCAATGTAATTTATATGTGGGTATATCTACTGTCTACTCATTCCTTGAATTTTCAGGAAAATCGTTTTTTCCCAATGCTACTGATAGTGATTGAAGCTTTAGTAATATAAGTATTTGTGGAGCCATCTGCATATAAACAAAATCAAGCCATCCCAGCACAACCAGCTAACCTCGCTTCCACTCAATGTAAACTTCACAAGTCCCAGAGCCTTACTTCTCTCTTAACATTAGCTCCTTGTCGAAGTTTGAATTGTCATATGTGATGACGTCATCAGCACCAAGCATGTGGGCCAGAGGAGCAGCACGCGAAGACACCGTTGTTGTCACGTGGCCACCCCAAGCCCTCACTAACTGTATAGCCACGACACCAACACCTGACACACCGGCATGCACCAAAATCCTGTTGACAGTCATGGTTATGATTAGCTTATGATTAATGCATTTTCATGGTTTACTGCCATGGTTAATGTAATACTGAGTCTACTATTACATTTCATTTTAATTTTCACTATCATATTCAATATTTTATTCCTATTCAATTTTGTATTTGCCAAGTCAGTTGTTATCAAAAGGTTTCATCTGATCATAATACAAAAATAAGAAGCAGTGAAAAAGAAAGAGAAGTTTAAAGAAGGAAAGATAGAAAAGGGGAGCAAGAGTGAAAAACAGCAAAAGAAAAATAGATGATAAATATTCAAAAAAACAAATGACAAAGGGAGAGGCAAGGTAAGCACACCCTCCCTCTATATGCCCCCATGGCTCACCTCTTGCCTGCAGTGGAGTCAGGTCCCAGGCCACCCTGTGTCACCAGGGCATCCCAGGCTGTCATAATACTGTAGGGCAAGGCGGCTGCCCCTTCGAAGGTCAGCTGTGAGGGTTTGGGGGCCACAAGGTCATCAGCCACAACAACATATTCACTTAAGGTCCCTGGGTGGTAGAAAGGGCAGGCCAACCAAACCTGCACCAGGTAAAAGAGGGTGATATAAAATTTTGTAGTGAATACAGAGCATAATAATTAAATTGTTTTAAAAACTGTAACCAAAGATGAAGTTAATGCCATGTGAGTGAGAACATGATCTAAAGAGTTTTACAGGAACAATAAAATCAAAGCTGTCATTCAAAAACGAATCAAAACGATCTTCAGCCTCTTGTGCATGCCATACCTCATTCCCCTGTTCCACCTTGCTCACATTTTTCCCAACAGCAACAACAATCCCCGAGCAGTCTCTTCCCAACACAACCGGAAACTCTCCTTCTGTATTCTTGAGAAGAGAAAGAATTATAGTGAAACATTTTTCATTTTCATTAACCCACTTACAACAGGTGTCCCATATATGAGATACCCGGTAAAGTAAGCATTGCTGGGTGTCCCGCCGGTGTGACACTAGATCGGAGCTTGCGCTCTGATTTTGTCCCCTGTGGCAGGCTGTGCGTGGACAAGTTCCCAGATTTGCCTGCGCACCGATTTTGAATCCGCCAGGAAAACATTATTTTTGGTTTGAAAATGTACCGTTGCTAGTGGGTTGACAATAAAAAAAAAACAGAAAAATGGATATTATCATATAAACATAAATTATCATTGAAAAAAAAAAAAAAAAAAAAAAATTATATATATATATATATATATATATATATATATATATATATATATATATATATATATATATATATATATATATATATATATATATATATATATTTTATTAGTATCTGAAATCACTTCAAAGCTTACCAAAATAACAGTCATATTTACTGGTGCATAAAAGATCCATTTCCAATCTCTAACATCCCCCCCCCCCACCTTCTACCCCTAAAACTCCCTCTCTCTTACTGGATTGTACTTATTGAGTTGCCGTCTGAGCACACGTCCGTATCCTTCTGCCACTTTGATGTCGAGGTAGTCGATCCCTGCCGCCTTCACCTGCACCAGCACTTGATTTGGCTGCACGATCCTAGGTGCCACCACATCCTCCACAACTCCAATAGCCTGTAGAAGGAGGAGGAGTGTAAGAAACATTGCAATAGAACTTGGATGTAAGAGAAGTCTTAATAGAAATTAGGTGTGGATGTGGAGATACGAAATTTTCTTTTTGGTTACTTGGAAATTCTATGAAGAGTACAATATTGTTGTGCCAGTTTGAACAAGTGGATGAGACTGAACTAGCGGACTAGACTGAACTTCTTGAATATTAATCGACAATCAGTATTAAGAGTGAATTCACCTGTGTGCATTTTATTTTTCAAATGTGCAAACTTGGTTTATGAATTTTGTGCTTGAGTATTACCATCTTTAGCATCATGAAAAAATAATTAATTAACTATTACTTCAATCTTTCAAAAGCTGGTGCATCAATATGTTATCAGTTGAATAACAATAGCAGACAAGAACATTTGCAGAGAAAATAAAGTTCTTCCATATAATAGACATTTCCTTCCATATAGCTGCAATATTAGCTGTTACATTAGTTAGCAGCCAATCGTACAAACAAACACCAACACAGCAGTTAATTTCAATAGTGAAAGACCCTTAATTATGTGCCATCCTAGTTCTACTGCTCCTTTTCTGACAATACAAAATCCCCTTTTCCCCAAATGTAACAGCCTGACACATCAAATGTACAACTCTATATAGGAACATATAGCAAAACACATTATTCATTAAGCAAATGTAATAAAAAACAAGTAACTGCCCTTAAACAGAACACACTAAAAAGCATGAAAATAACTTTAGAAAAGAATGCAAATATGTAGCAGCATATTCTGAATGCAAACTCAAGAACAATACCAAACATTGCTCCAATCTTCAAGTTGCACAGGCTGGACACCAGCAACATTTCTGCTGGCAGAAAAGAGAAAAGAGCAACAAAAAAAGGAGGAGACAGAAGCAACAATGAGAAAGAAAAGAAAAACAGAGCTCTAGCCTCATGTAATTAAAATGGATTTTGGCCAAAACATGTGTGCATGCAAACTCCTCTTCACTCCACATGACTAAAGCAATGTCCTTCTGCTTCATCTGTTCCTCTTGTGTACTAATGACCTTCCACAATCTAAGGCTACTCTCTCTACTAGTGATGACTGTATACTCCTTCATTAAGTCCTACATCATTTACTGGAACACTGGGAGCAAATCTGGCATGTCTTTTACCTGACAAATATAAAATCCTTTGGTTCACAAACTCCCTCACACCTCTACCAGCTCTAATCTATCAACTACCTGTGATATATCCATCGTTCCTAATCCATATAATACAAAGGATACACACTTTGAGATACCTGAGAAGGAATTTCCACAATTGGATGGATCAGAGGTGGAAGGAAGTAAAAGAATAACTGAATATCAATATATCTAGTCTTGAGCTGATAGATTATTTCAGCACAGACACTGGTCAGATATTACATAAAAAACTCTTATTCTTACTGAACAATTATAAAATGATGTTCAATAAAGACCTTTTTTCAGGCCAAAAGATATAAGAAAGACAGCAATGATTCCCAAATGGATGTGCTTTGCTTATGGACAGCTGACAGTTGCTTTATCATAATTTCCTACTGAAGTTCTATGGCGAGCTTCTCACTATTCTTATAAAACAAAACGTACAAGAAAAGAAAAAAGAAAATGTAGGACACCATTCCCAATATTCTCTGATTTGCAAGCATATCTACTATTATTTGAACATATGGTGAATATAAACACCATCAAGCAGTGATGGTTACTGGAGCAATGACTGTTTGCATTTTGTTCCACTTT
>NC_091559.1:13661673-13665090 GCF_042767895.1 Penaeus vannamei | reverse complement strand
CCCGCCCGGCCTCGATTACAACCCCGATAAGGACCCCTACCCCGACATCTACGTCCAGACCGGCACAATTAAGGTAAGAACTTGTAAACTTTTATGGTCCCGCTGACGCTCGACGGCGAGGCGGCGCGACAAATATCTCGCCCGGACGAGGGAGTGGGTCTGGGACCGTTCCTGAGGGGTGACCGGCAGGACGGGGCCATGTGTGTCTGCGAGTTTGTCTGCGTGTCTGTTGGTCTGCGTCTTGTCATCCGTCAGCCAGTCCGGCTGAAAGTGCGTCCGTTGGCGTGGTCCCTCCCCCCCCATCCTGGGCATCCTGCGGCCGAGGCGTCCCTCCGCCGGCCAGCGACTGCGACACAGGTACACGTCAGGCAGGTGGCCCATGACGTACCTGGCCCGGGCGTCCTAACAAGCCCCGGCCGCTGTTTATGAGCGCCGGAGGAACGTGCGAGGCACCGAACAGGGGCCGGGGAGGGGGGGGGGGGCTGCCAGCCGAGGGGATTAAGGTGCACATAGCACCGCATACTTGTGTATCGCCATGTACACGCGCTGCGACTGTGTTATAGCGGGTGCCCAGGTACTGCAGAAGGGCGTGACGGCTCCTGCCGCTGCAAGGCCTTCGCCTTAGCTCCTCGGGGGCTGCGGGGCTGAAATAGCGGACACTTGAGCAGAGCGTTAAGCCTCGCCCTCCCCCCATCCCGGCCCCGTCCCTTGCCGTGCCCCGGTGTAACAGTCCCCTTGAACTTGGTCCCCTGCCCGCAGCGCCGTCCCTCCCCGTCTGCGGTGTCCTTTCCCTGGCCCCTGCCCCTCCCCCGCCCGCCCGCCCGCTACGGGACGGGGCGAGTCATCTGGGTCGGGCCGCCTGTGTGTGTGTCCGGCCCGCTGCTGCTCAGGCTACCAGGGCTAGAAAGGCGCGAGTCTTAAGTGATTTATGTAAGCGTGACGCCCTTACGACCCTCGCCCGCCGTGAGAAGGATGTGGAGTTTCAGATTAACCGAGGCAGTGGGTGGCACTCCGCAAGTTTTCGCTCACCTGCATGCAGATGTCAGATTTTATCATAGCCCGCTCCGAATGCATTTAATCTGCTTTAATTGTTCCAGTAGAAAAATAGCGGGCAGGCTTCGACGGGGCGAGCGAGCGGCTGGCGGCGGCGGATGAAACCTTTTGGCGAACGGGCGAAACGCGGTGGAACGCGCGCTGTCTGCGGAGAGGCGTCGCCGCTCGCCTGCCATGTCTCGCACACGCCTCCGGCCGCCTCCGAGCCACAAGGGCGCGCGCCGGCCCTGACATCATGGTTTCTGTGCCTTTGTGGCGGCCGCCGCCGCGCTCCTCTGTAACCACCACGCGGGCCGCCGGCCGCTCGGGCGTAACCCGCACGCCGCGCCCCGACGCATTCCCGTCGTTTGTCACGTCGCGGCGGCGCGGGCGGGGCGCTGTCAACTCTCCAAGTGATGCCCGCCCGTGGCCCAGGCTGGGGCAGCCCAAAAGCGGCGTCCAGACGCCCATGGGGGGCGTGGGGGGCGGCTAAAAGGGCGGACGAGGGCGTGCTCCGTGCGCCGGTGTTGGTCCCAGGCCGGGGGTCCCGCGTGCGTGGTGGTGGTAGCGAGCGAAGTGTCAGCTGCCCCCGCTGCCCCGTGTGCGTCTGTGTGCGTGTGTGCGTCTCCCGTGTGCGTACACACGTGTGTGCGTCTACCCCTCTCGGATGTAAGGGGCGTGTTAAGAAGGGTGTGTGTGTGTGTGTGTGTGTGTGTGTGTGTGTGTGTGTGTGTGTGTGTGTGTGTGTGTGTGTGTGTGTGTGTGTGTGTGTGTGTGTGTGTGTGTTTGTGATAGAGAAAGAGTGTGTGTTCCCGCGAATGCATGTCCGCGTTCGTCCATCTGCCTATCTGTTTGCCCGTCCGCCCCGCCGTGCGCTGGAGCCGCGGCCCCATAAACATGATCTCTTGCCCCACATAATTTCCGCGGGTGTACCAGAATAACAGATAACCGGCATAAACAACTCCCGTATACTGCTCGCCGCCCCGACACCGCGCCAGCCACTACTTAATAACCGCTCCCTCACACACCGCTCATTACTCGCTCCTCCTCGCCTTGCTGCGTTTTATCTCTCGCACTCCCTCGCTCTCTCTCTCTCTCTCTCTCTCTCTCTCTCTCTCTCTCTCTCTCTCTCTCTCTCTCTGTCTCTCTCTCTCTCTCTCTCTCTCTCTCTCTGTTACTCATTCGACTTGCCTCCCTTCACCTAACACTTTAATCTTCCTCCTCCTCAACCAGTCCTAGAATTTTGACCCTGTCCAACTTCCTCCTTTCCTCCTCCTCCCTCCTCCTTCCCCTTCCCCTCCTCCTCCTCCCTCCTCCCCTCCTTCTCCCTTTCTCCCTCCTCCTCGTCCTCCTCCTCCTCTTCCTCCTCCTCCTCCTCCTCCCTCCTCCCCTCCTCCTCCTCCTCCCTCCCTCCTTCCCCCTCCTCCCATTGTTCTGCCCTGCATGAAGGCCCCATCCAACCCACCCCCTCCGTCCCCCCTTCCGCCTCCCTCTCTCCTGCATCCTCCATCACTTTCCATCAACCGATCAACCCTCTCTCTCTCTCTCTCTCTCTGCTCTCTCCCTCCTCCTCTCCCTCTCCTCTCCCTCTCTTCCTCTCTCTCTCCTCTCCTCTCCCTCTCCCTCTCCCTTCTCTCTCTCTCCATCGCCTCCGCGCTTTTCCGAGTCCCCGCCCGACCCGCAAAATTCTCATGACGCTCATGAACGCCGGGGATTTTTTTTTTATTTTTCAACTCTTGTGTTTCACGGATTTTGCTTCAAATCTTCAATGATTTTATGAATGTCTGTCTCTCCCTTCCTGTTTGTCTTTCTGTTTATTCTCTCTCTCTCTCTCTCTCTCTCTCTCTCTCTCTCTCTCTCTCTCTCTCTCTCTCTCCCTCTCTCCCTCTCTCCTTTCTCTCCCCTCTCTCTCCTCCCTCCCTCCCTCCCTCCCTCCCTCTCTCTCTCTCTCCCTCTCCCCCTCTCTCTCCTTCTCTCACCCTTACCCTCTCCCTCTCCTGCTCTCCCCTTCTCTCTCATCACTAACTTTCCCGGTCGCCCTCGCTGTGTCGCCCTCTTATATCGCCTCGCCCTATCTACAACCATTAACTGTTGCGGCTCCTCCCCTCTCCTCTTTCATCTCTCTCTTTCTCTCTCTCTCTCTCTCTCTCTCTCTCTCTCTCTCTCTCTCTCTCTCTCTCTCTCTCTCTCTCTCTCTCTCTCTCTCTCTCTCCTCATTCCTCTCTACATTTCCCTCTCCCTCTTCTGGATGTCCTTTCTGCTCTTTCATCTTTTCTGTATCGTTTACCCTTTCATTTCTCTTTCTTTTCTTCTCTCTTCGTTCCCCTTCTTTGTCGTAAAGTCAGTATATCTTTACTCTACTTCCTTCTTCATTTTCCCTTTCTA
>NC_091559.1:13639173-13649173 GCF_042767895.1 Penaeus vannamei | reverse complement strand
GGACCTGGGGTATCGGTAGGGCGAGAGAGTGAGAGCTTGGGAGGCAGAGAGGGTGAGAGAGTGAGGGAGTGCGGGGCGGGGGTACCGGGGAGGGCGAAGGGATGAGGGGAAGGGAGTACAGGCTGAGAGGAGGCAACGAGGGCGAGGGGAAGGGGGGTAGAGGGAGCTTGGGGGGGGGGATGCGTCTGATTCGCAGGACCTAATTTGGGTTTTGTTCTGATGTCGGGGTCGCTCGCACGGCTCCTTGGCGTAATGCTTAGTCTTACTCCTTAATTTCTTCTGTTTTCTATTTTATTATCTTTTATCTCTCTTCCAGTTTTCGTGAATTTTGGTATTTATCTTGCATCGGGCCAAAGGTCTTGGTAGGATGTTGTTTGTCCAAATAATGTGGAACAATTTGTACCGTTAGGACAGGAGGGAGGTGGTCTTAAAAAGTGAATCTTGTCTGCAACATCTTTGCTGCCCACAACAAAAACGTTTGCGTGCGTGCGTGTGTGCGTGTGTGTGTGTGTGTGTGTGTGTGTGTGTGTGTGTGTGTGTGTGTGTGTGTGTGTGTGTGTGTGTGTGTGTGTGTGTGTGTGTGTGCGCGTGCATGTGCATGTGGGTATCAACACGTGTGTCCATGTACTTGTCTGTACATGTGAATGACTACACGTACCGTATCAGGTGTTACCTAGCAGATAATTCTTTCTCTATTCTCCCGTCTCCCTCCCTCCCCTCTTCCTTCTCCCTCTCCCGTACCTCCTTCCCTCCCTCCCCCACCTTCTACCCTCCTCAAGCTCTCCTCCCTTCCTCCCCTACCTCCGTCCCCCTCATATCTCTCCCCCCCACCTCCTCCGTCCCTCCGTCCCTCCCCCACCGTGTGCCCTGCTCAGCCCCCCTTCAGCCCCCCCTCCCCCCCCCCCCCCACCCACAACAACGGCGCGGGCGAGAGAGCGGCAGCAGCTAGCAGCGCCCGGGAGCCACGACCCTTTGCCCACGCGAGCCTCGCCTTCCCCCTCGCCCTCTTCCCTCTTCTTCCTTCCTTCCTTGCCTGCTTCCTCCTTCCTTGTTTCTCTATTTCTTGCTTCTGTGCTTCCTTTCTTCTCTTTATTCGGAAGATTTAGGAGGAGGCAGAAAAAAGGGGCAGGAATAGAAGTAGGAAGAGGAGGAAGGAGAAGGAGGAGGAGGTGGAAGAAGGATAAGGAGGATGAGGAGTAGGAGGGCGCTCGAGAGCTGTCGAGGGACGTAGGATCGAGAGGGAGTGACGGCGGAGGAGAGGTTGGGAGGAGTAGGGGAGAGGAAGAGCGGGGGATGGAAGGAGGAGAGAGAGGGAGAGGGGGGGGAATGAGAGGAGTAGGATGACGGGAAGAGGATGAGAGGCGGAAAGAGGAGGGCGGATGAATGGAAAGGAAGGGAGAAGCAGAAGGGGGAGATGAGGGCAAGGAAGGGAGGAAAGATGAATATGTAAAGAGGGAAGGAGTGAAGGAAGAGACGAAGGAAATAAAGAGAGACGGAAGGGAATAAGGAAGGAAGGAGGGCAGGAAGGGAGAGAGAGAGCGGGAGGGAGGGGAGGGAGGGCTTTAGATGCCTAAATAATGGCCGGATCGTTCAGGTGATGGATTGCGTGGTGGAGGAGCCGGCGAGGGGGGAGGGGGGGGGGAGCTGCGGCACTCGCGGGGGCTGGAAGGAAGGTAATTGGGGTGACACAACGGGTGGGGGAGGGAGAGGAGGGGAGGGAAAGGGAGGGATGGTGGGTGGGAGCGAGGGGAAGGATGGATGGTTAGGGAGGGAATGGTACGATGAATATGGAAGGAGGGAAGAGAGGGAAGGAAAGGAGGTGTAAGGATAAGAGGGTGACAAGGAAGGAATAGGAAGAAAGGGGAAAAGAAAGGAAAAGATGATGAAATGGGAAAGAGAGACATGACAAGAGAGAGACCAGAAGAGACGGATCGCGTGAAAAGAGAACGAGGATAGACCCAAAACACGCGGACGTTAGAAATAAAGGAGACGAAATATCTATCGGATAGCGGAGGATGGGGATGGCTTCAGAAGAATAGATGGGGCGTTAAGGAGGGAAGGACGTCGAAGATGAAGCGCTAATGAAGGGAGGGACAGGATGGATCGATCGGCGGGGATTGGACGGACAAGGAGAGATGGCATGTTGATGGGGAGGTGGAAGGGAGGGTGGAATGCCGAGGGAAGGGCATGTGGAAGGGTGGAACGCCGAGGGAAGGGCATGTGGAAGGGTGGAACGCCGAGGGAAGGGCATGTGGAAGGGTGGAACGCCGAGGGAAGGGCATGTGGAAGGGTGGAACACCGAGGGAAGGGCATGTGGGAGGTTGGAATGATGAGGGAGAGAGGAAAGGCGGGAAGGATTGTGTGTTGAGGGAGAGGGGAAAACCGGAAGGAGGATTTCAGAGAGAAAATTCGGGAAGGGTGAAATCCCGACGGAGGGGAAAATCGAAAAGGAGAAAGTGTAGGCGGAAAGAGAAAATCGGAAAGGATAAAATGAGGACTAATTCAGAAAATCGGAAAGGACAGACTGCGGACGAAAGGTAAAACGGGAAAGGACAGGATATAGAAGAATAAAGATACTCGCAAAAGGAACAGAGAACACACGATTAGAGAAAATCGGAAAGGACCGACTGCGGACGAATCAAGAAAGTCGGAAAGGAGGGAATGCGGACGTGGAGGGAAAATCGGAAACGGGCGCCGGAAAGGGAGACGGCCGAGCGGGGATTACGCGGAGGCGCTCGGAAACTCACGTGATTCAGCGGCGCGCCACAAGTCCCACGTCACGCGGGCCTTTCGCGGGAAGGGGCTCGCCTGCCGCGGGAGGCGGTCGCGGGCATTTAAAGTCTCCACCCCCTCTCTCTTTCTTTTTTTTCTTTTCCTTTTACTTTCTTTTCTTTTTCTTCTTCTTCTTCTCTCTCTCTCTCTCTCTCTCTCTCTCTCTCTCTCTCTCTCTCTCTCTCTCTCTCTCTCTCTCTCTCTCTCTCTCTCTCTCTCTCTCTTTCTCTCTCTCTGTCTCTCTCTCTCTCTCTCTCTCTCTCTCTCTCTTTTCTTTCTCTTTCTCTTTCTTTCTCTCTCTCTCTCCTTCTTTTATTTATTTATTTCTCCTATCCTTTACCCTCGCTCTCTCCCTTCCCCATTCCCTTCTGCTTTATATGTCTCCCTTCTTCTTCTCTTTTCCCACCCACCTCCACCTCCTTTTATCCTCCCCTACTCCCTTCCTCCTCCCTCTCCACCCCCTTCTCCCCTTTCTCCCTCCTCCTCCCTCTCTTTCCCCCTCTCCCTCCCCTCCCCGCGACTGTCTGGCCCCGTGACGCACGCACTCAGCCCCGCACCCTTTGAGAGAGCCACGACCCCATCGGCAACACTTTCTCTCGCAATCAGGTTCAAGGACACCTCATTCACACTTTTGAGGCTGATGCCACTGCCGGTGCAACGCCCTTGGGACGAGTTATGAGGGTTTTTTGTTTGTTTGGTTGTTTATTCTGTCCATCTTATCTCTTTCCTCACTTTTCCTCTCTCCTTTCCCTATCCTTTCCTCCCGTCCCTTTCCGTAGCTCTCTTCCTTCCCCGTTTTCCTCCTCCTCTTTGTTCTGTCTCTTTCATCTACTCCCTTTCTCGTCTTCCTCCTCCTCCTTTTTTAAATTCTTGCACTTAAAACAGTGACTCACAGGCGTCTCTGTGTGGGACCTCCGCTCACCTCGCCGCCCGTGAGTCACCTCGCACGGGCGGAGCGCAGCCGGGCCAGGAGGAGAAGGCCTTGCGTTGAGCGCTGGGGAGGGAACGCACGCGCACGCACGGAGGCACGCACGCACACGATCGGATATCTACATCTGTCTATCTACCCATATGTATGTATCTATGTACGTATGCATATATACACTGTATATATGCATATAAACACTTACATAAATACATACGTACTAATAAAGCGAAGAAAGAGTGAACACACATACGCGCAAACAGACAGAATGAATGAAGGAAAGGAGACCGGATGTCGGGAGGGAGGGAGAGAGGGGAAGAGGAGGAGAGAGGAAGGAGCGAGAGATCATTAGCGATCAGCCGCATGTTTGTAACTTTAATCATGTCTCCGCCGATGTGATCGATTGTGCCGCACGCGCTGCTGCTCGCTCCCTGGCCGCCGGCGCCGCCGCACGCTGCCGCACTTTGCCGCGCTCTGGTACGAGGGACCCCGAGGCACTCTTAGGCACTCGAGGTCACTGTTCTGCTCTGCTGCACTCCTCGGGCCGGTGCTGCCACATCCCACCATGCTCTAACTGTGGCACTTTCAGGCAATGAGGCACTCTTTCATAATGTGAGGCCCTCTAAGGTACTCTAATATGCTCTAATGCACTTAGCTATCCTCCAAGGCACTCTGTTATGCTCTAAGACAGTCTGCTATGCTCTGAGACACCCTAAGGCATTTTCGTATGTTAAAAAACACCAACGATTCTCTGAGGTACTTTGCTGTGCTGTCATCCCTCCCTCTACCTTTAAGACACTCTAAGACACTCTGAGTCACTCTAAGACACCGCAAGGCTCTGCTGTACTCCAAGACATTCTTGAGTTACTTTGCCCTATCCTGCTGTGCTTCACAGGCCGCCTCCGACGGTCAACTCAGCCATGTACTGCGAGTGTCAGCTTACACTCTACCATGCTTTAGGACGCTTCGTTACACGTTGCTGAAGGTACAGTAAGAATAAGAGGAAAAACATAAGTTAGAGAGAGAAAAAAATAGACAAAAGCAGGAAGGAAGGAAGAAAAAGAAGGAAGGGAAGGAGAGGAATGAATACGGGGATTAAGGGAAGGGAGGAAGGGAAAAAGAGGAGAATTAGGAGGAGGAGAAGGAGCAAGAGAAGGAAGGAAGGGAAGAGGGAGGAGGAGAAGGAGCAAGAGAAGGAAGGAAGGGAAGAGGGAGGAGGAGATAAAGGAGTGAAGGAAAGAAGTAAAAATGAAAATAAAAGTGTAGAAAGAAATAACAGGAGCAGGCATAATAAGAGAGGAATAGTTGAGGAAAATGAAAAAAATATCAGTGGAAGAGCGGGAGACAGTGAATGGGGAAAAAGGAAGGAATCGATGATGGGGGGAAGAAAGAAGGATGGATGAGAACACAAGACGGAATGAGAAAAAAGGAGAAGGGGATACCTGGAGGATTACCGGTAAAATCTCGGTTAGAGGAACGAGGGGAGAGAGAGAGGGTAAAGGTAAGGGGAATGGAGTGGGAGAGAGGGAGAGGGAGAGGGAGAGGGAGAGGGAGAGGGAGAGGGAGAGGGAGAGAGAGGGAGAGGGAGAGGGAGAGGGAGAGGGAGAGGGAGAGAGAGAGAGAGAGAGAGAGAGAGAGAGAGAGAGAGAGAGAGAGAGAGAGGGAGAGGGAGAGGGAGAGGGAGAGAGGAGAGGGAGAGGGAGAGGGAGAGGGAGAGGGAGAGAGAAGAGAGAGAGAGAGAGAGAGAGAGAGAGAGAGAGAGAGAGAGAGAGAGAGAGAGAGAGAGGAAGAAAGAGAGAGAAAGAGAGAGAGAGAGAGAGAGAGAGAGAAGAATAAAACAATTAACAACCGAGTCCAAAAAAAGAAAGAAAGATAAAAGAAAACTAGTGATAAACACGCCCAAAATAGGCAAGGCAGATAATCAACCGATGGAAGGGCGGCTGAGGGTGTGGCGGGGCAGGCAAGCAGGCAAGCAGGCAAGCAGGCAAGCAGGTGGGGCAGAGGAAGGATGTCGAGAGAAGGGAGTGCTATGAAGGACAACAGTGATGGGAGGAAGAGGAGGAGGTGGTGGAGGTGGAGGTGGAGATGGAGGTGGAGAATGAGGAGGAGGAGGAAGAAGAAGGAGAAGAAGAAGAAGAAGAAGAAGAAGAAAAAGAAGAAGGAGAAGAAGTAGAAGAAGGAGAAGAAGAAGAAGAAGAAGAAGAAGAAGAAGAAGCGGAGGAGGAGGAAGAGAAAAGAGAAAAGGGGAGAAGAGAGAAAGAGGACGACGACGACTTCGTGTCAGATAGCAGAGTATGGAACGTGAACTGTGAGCGCAGGAGCGGAGGGGGGGGGGGGCAAGGAAGGAAGGGAGGAAGGGAGGGGGATAGAGGGAGGGAGGGAGGAGGAGGGGAGGTCGATGTGAATATTTGGGGGTGGAGGAAAGGGGGATTTTCTTACACGTAGGACCTAATCGTGAAAAAATATATACATATGATGGTTAATATTCATATAATTAACTTCAATGGCAAGACAACCCCCCCCTCCTCACCCCCTTCACACACAACACGAGTTCCCAACTGGAATGACGTTATTTTTCCCTCTTTATTTCAAGCATTAGTTTCATCCCTTTTAATCCTCATTATATCGCGCATCGTAAGTCGGGTCGGACGGCCAAGCCCTAAGACGTAAAGTTGGTTCCTGGAATACAAAGATTTTGGGCGGTTCGCTAATTACCCTCATTAAGGCTGCTGATACACTCGGAAGACGAAGAGACAGGGATAAGAAGAGAAAAGAAAGGGGTTAGGGATAAGGGAAGGGGATAGAAGGAGGGAGAGAGGGGAGAGGAAGAGGGTGGGGTGAGGGGGAGGGAGAAAGGGAAGAGGAAGAGGGGGTGGTGGTGAGGGGGAGGGAGAGGGAGATAAGGAAGAAAGAGAGAGAGAGGGAGAAAGAGAGAGAGCGCTAGGGAAGAAGGAAAGAGAGAGTAAATGAAATACACTAACACGCACACGCGCGCGCGCGGGCGAGAAAAAAGTTACACGGTATTCCAGAAGAAAAAAAGGTGATGCAACCGCGCCTCTCGTCCAGGTATTAGGCGGACAAGGCGAGAAAGGACGAGGAAGTGGAGACACTAATGAAGATGGGAACAAATAAGGAAGAGGAAGGAGGGAAGCGGAAATGGCGAGACTACGAGGTGGAGGTGGCAAGTGGAGGAGGAGGTGGAGGGAGAGATGGGATGGAGGTTGAAGGAGAGAAGGAGGAGGAGGAGAAAGAGAATAAGGAGGAGGAGAAGGACGAAAAGGAGGAAAAGAATTAGAGAAAGGAGGAGAAGGACGAAAAGGAGGATAAGAATCAGGGAAAGAAGGAGGAGAAGGACGAAAAGGAGGAGGAGAAGTAAAAGAAGGGGGAGGAGGAGAACGATATAGAAAGGATAAACGATTTAACAAAGCTTTGTTTTTTATAATAACAGCGATGATAATTTCTCTTTTTACAACAACGACGATAATAATACTGATTATCAACAATAACAGTAAGGATAAACTCGCACTTATTATCTTTTTCTCTTAGTAGTTCACACGTTCTCGTTCGCGCATCGACGCTGCATCCGCGCATTCGCCCGGATTCACGAACGCAGCCGGCCGGCCTCTTTGGTATTCCATTAATCCCGCGGGAATTATTGAGGATTTGTAATGGGCTTAATTTACTTTTCTGGCGAGTGATAGGCAGGTCGAGACGAGGCTTATGCGAACGGGGGGCGGGGCAAGGAAGCGCTGGGTTTCTTGAGAGAAAAGCTGAGAATTATGGCAGTGTTAATATTTTTTTCTTTTTATTTTTCTTTCTTTTTTCGTGTTTGCGAATGCCGTTGACTCTTTTATTTATATTGTTTCCCCGGTTACGAACTGACTTTTTTAAGGGGGGTGACATTTACAATTTTGAATTTACTTAACTGATTTGTGTGTGTGTGTGTGTAAACCCCATTTCCCATATATTTTTTAATTGTTTTAAACATCTCTCGAGATACTTAACTGCAATTTCCTGTTTAGAAAAAATTGCACCAACACAGAGCGATAGCGAATCCCCCCCCCCCCCCCCATATTCCTCTCACCCCCCGGCGCCCAACCACACTAAACCCCCCTCGATCAACCCCCTCCTCCCCCTTCCCCTCCCAGCATCCCCGCCACAAGTTGGTCGCTGGCTCGTCCCCCGCGCCAAATTTCTATATTTAGATGCGATACAGAGAGAAAATTCATTATGTACATGGAGGCACAACCGTTGTTATGTCGGGGTGTAATGAACATTTCCATTATAAGCGCAGTTCCAACTCTCGCATAGCCCCGACCTCGCTTGTACATGGGGGAGAGGGGGAAGGGGAGGGAGGGGACATGTTGACCCATGAGCGTGGGAGAGTGAGGGAGGAAAGAAGAGAAAGGGGGAAGAGGAATAAGAGAGAGTAGGGAGGGAGTAAAAAAAAGAAAAAGACAAAGGGAGAGAGAGAGAGAGAGAGAGAGAGAGAGAGAGAGAGAGAGAGAGAGAGAGAGAGAGAGAGAGAGAGAGAGAGAGAGAGAGAGAGAGAGAGAGAGGCAAGCAAACAGACGCGGGGACAAAAAGACAAAGCGGCAGAGAGAGAGAGAGAGTTAAAAAAGGAAATCTGTATATATGTGAAGCGCTTGAGCACTGACCTTTGTGCAAGCGTAAAGTGAGAAACGGAGAGGCGGAGACACACACACAGGCGCGCGCTTGCCCACAGCCCGGCCGTTGTCACAGGCAGACAAAACCGCATCTTGAGCCGTGATCGCTGCGCCCCTCCTCCCCCTTCCCTTCTCTCCCTCCCTCCTTTTCACCCTTCCTCCATCCCTCCCTCCCTTCCTTCCATCATTCTTCCCTCAGTCCCTCCCATCCTCTCTATCCCTTACTCCCTCCCTCCCACCCCTTCTCCCTTCCTTTCTCCCTTCCTCCCTACCCTTAATCCCCTTCCTCCCTACCCCTTCCCTCCCTCCCTCCCTTCCCCCCGCCAGCGTTCGCACCGCGGCACAGTCACACAATATCCTGTTTCGAATGAGACTCCAGATTCCCCCCCGCGATGACGGCCTTTTAAACACGACATCTGGGAGTGATCGGCGCGCCCTTGCTGGAAATAGGATGTCCCCGCGGGCGCGTTCCGGTAGCCGCGACGGTGGAGGGGGGAGGGAGGGAGAGGGAGGGAGGGAGGGAGAGGGAGGGAGGGAGGGAGGGAAGGGAGGAGAAGAGGGAGGGAAGGAAGGAGAGGAGGGAGGGAGGGAGGGGAGGAGGAGGAGGGAAAGGAGAGGGAGGAAGAAAGATGATGAGACAATGAGATAAATTAAGATAGAGGTAGATAGATATAGCAAGAGATAGAGAGATAGAGAGAGAGAGAGGGAAAGGGGGGGGGGGAGCGCGCGCCACGGATCACGGTCCAGCGGCGCGCCGATAACCTCCAGATAGCAGCGCTCGTTTCCGGACGCCGCGAACAGCTTTTTATGGCATGCGAACGAGGGAGGGGAAGGGGGGGGCGACGGGGGGGGGGGGGATGGTCCGATGTCCGAGGAATGGATTGTATGGAAAAGGAAAAGAGGAGGGGGGAGGGAGGAGGGAAGGGAGAGGAGGAGGGTAAGGCGGAGGGAGGACGAAGAGCTCTTGTTGTTCTTGGTGGTGTTGATGGTAGAGGAGTAGGAGGAGGAGGAGGGAGGAGCAGGAGGAGGAGGGAGGAGCAGGAGGAGGAGAATGAGAATGAGGTGAAGGAGGATGTGGAGGAGACAGTGGTGGAGGCAGATGTGGCGGCGGGCGAGGGTGAGGACGGGGACGAGGAAGAGTGGACGGTTTCGAGGAGTTCCCTCAGGAGTGGAGGGTGGAATTACGTGGTCAAGGTTGGAGTTTATCGAAGCCGAAAGGGAAGGGGCGAGTTAGAGGAGTGACGGAGAGAGAGAAAAAAAGGGCAGGTGTCAGTGACGAGATACAAGAAAAATGGAGTTTGTAACCACGACAGACCGCGGGTCGAGTGGCATGAGAATTGACAGAAACGGAGGCGGGCTTGACTGACAACAGATACGGAGAGGGAGAGAGAGAGAGAGAGAGAGAGAGAGAGAGAGAGAGAGAGAGAGAGAGAGAGAGAGAGAAGAGAGAGAGAGAGAGAGAGAGAGAGAGAGAGAGAGAGAGAGAGAGAGAAGGGATAAGAGAGGGAGTAGAAAGACAGAACAATAGGCCATGGAACCAAATAGAGATAGAGAGAGAATGCAAAGCAAGAGGCAAGGAAAGAGAGAGAGAGGAGAGCAGAGGCAGGAGGGCGGCGAACGGGAGTGGAGTGAGGCA
>NC_091559.1:13614173-13626673 GCF_042767895.1 Penaeus vannamei | reverse complement strand
GGGAGGGAGAGGGAGGATAGAAAGAGGGAGGGGAAGGATGGAAAGGGGGAGGGAGGGAGGGTGAAAATAGAAGAGATAGGGAGGGAGGTAGAAAATAGAGGATGAAGAGAGGGAGGGAGGAAAGAGAAGGAGTTAGGGGAAGGATGGAAGGGAGTGATGGAGAAAATACAGGAGAAAGAGAAGTGAAGAAGGAAGGGGGCAAGGGAGAGAGAAGGGAAGGAGGAAGGAGAGGAGGGAAGGGGAAAGGATAGGAGGAAAGGAGGAAGGAACAAGGATAGGACGGAAAAGAGGAGGAAGAAAGGAAGAGAGGAAGGAAAGAGGAAGGAGAGGAGGGAAAGAGGGAGGGGGAGGAGGGCAGGCCGCTGTGCAGGGAGTGCGAGGGCAGGCATAACAAGCGAGTAGGGGAGAAACAGTAATAGGGGGAGACAGGAAGCGAAAGATGAGATTAGAGGCAACACACAGGTTAGGGAGAGGAAGGGGAGCGGGTGGTGAGAGAGGGAGGCGAGAGAGGGAAGGGTGAG
The DNA here is from genome assembly GCF_042767895.1 of Penaeus vannamei. Classification (NCBI taxonomy): domain Eukaryota; kingdom Metazoa; phylum Arthropoda; class Malacostraca; order Decapoda; family Penaeidae; genus Penaeus; species Penaeus vannamei. The sequence continues at coordinate 13,626,152 of NC_091559.1, read as the reverse complement.
AGAGTGAGGTGAGAGAGGGAAAGGTGAGAGAATGAGGCGAGAGAGGGAAGGGTGAGAGAGTGAGGCGAGAGAGGGAAGGGTGAGAGAGTGAGGTGAGAGAGGGAAAGGTGAGAGAATGAGGCGAGAGAGGGAAGGGTGAGAGAGTGAGGCAAGAGAGTGATACGACAGAGGGAAGGGGTGAAAAGAGAGCGAAAGAGCTAGAGCGACAGTGAGAGAGAGAGACAGAGAGAGAGAGAGAGAGAGAGAGAGAGAGAGAGAGAGAGAGAGAGAGAGAGAGAGAGAGAGAGAGAGAGAGAGAGAGAGCGAGAGCGACACCGTACACGCAGATAGGAAGGCGGAATGAGGGAAATGAAGGTAAGAAAAAGAACGAAAAGAATAGAAGGAGAGCGAGATGATAAAGAAGAGAGACACAGAAGGAGACAGAGGAGAGAGACACAAGAAGAAGAGAGAGAGTAGGGTGACAGAGATGAAGAGAGAAAGAAAAGAGAGATATGAAGGAACACAGAGAAAAGAGATAAAGATGGAGAGAGAGGAGAGATAAAGATGGAGAGAGAGAAGGGAAGAGGAGAGCGAGAGTAACAAGCGGCGGAAGGGGAGAGGCGCCGTCAGGTGAATAAGAAGGGTTACGATAAAAGATTAAAAAAGGGTTTGGAAAAATAAGGGGACAGGAATTGCCGGCGAGTCAAAGATGGAGGGAAGCCTAAGGACAGGCGGGACGAGGAAGGACGAGGGAAACAGGGCACGCACGCACACGCACACGCACACGCACACGCACACGCACACCTAAGGCCGAAGGCATGACCACTGGTTGAAGCGGACGGTGTGTGTGTGTGTGGGGGGGTAAAGACAAGAAAGAGAAAAGGGGAAAGAGGATGGGAGGGAGAGGGAGAGGGAGAAATAGAATAAGGAGAAGTTTAGGGAGGGGGGGGGAGGAGGAGGAGGAAGAAGGAGTGAGGGGAGTGGACAAGATATAGAGGACAGGGGAAGGGGAGAGGCGAGGGGAGAGAGCAGGGGAGGCGAGGTGTGAGGGGATGCATGATATACAGAGTCGGGCCTGACGGCAGAGGAGGGGAGAGGGCAGGAAGGGAGGGCAGGGGGCCATGGCAGGGTAGGAGAGGGCAGGGGAAAAAGGGGGAGAGGAAGGGAGGGCAGGGGGAGGAAGGGAGGGCATGAGGGCCATAGCAGGGTAGGAGGGTGCAGCAGAGGAAGGGAGGGCGGGGGAAAAGGGGGAGAGGAAGGGAGGGCGTAAGGGTGAATGCAAAGGAGGGGAGGAGAGGGAAGAGGATAGGCAGAGACAGAAAGGGAGGGGAATGGAAGGGAGAGGAGACGTGTTGAGGGAAATACAAGGTATGGAAGGGGAGGGGAAAGAGGGAGAGTGAAGGGAGTGGGTATGGGAGGGAATAAGAAGAGGACGAGGACGAAAAGAAAAGAAAAAAAGAGAGAGAGAGACAGTGAGACTGAGAGAGAGAGAGGAGAGAGCGAGAGGAGAGAGCGAGGGGAAGTGTGGCCAGGGAGACGAAAGAGCGATGCAGGGGGCGGACCGCCATTGTGGGAAGGATTGAGGAGTATCATAAACGTGCCAGGAGGGGAAACGAGGGGAGAGAGGCAAGGGGAAGGAGAGATAAGGCAGAGAGAGGATGAGAGAGAGAGGGGGAAGGAGAGAGAGGGGAGGGAGAGAGAGGGAGAGACAGAGGGCGAGAGAGAGAGAGACAGAGGACGAGAGAGAGAGTGAGAGAGAGGGGGAGGGAGGGAGATAGAGAGAGAGAGAGAGAGAGAGAGAGAGAGAGAGAGAGAGAGAGAGAGAGAGAGAGAGAGAGAGAGAGAGAGAGAGAGAGAGAGAGAGCGAATGAGAAAGAAAAAACAGAAAGAGAGAGAAAGAGAAAGAAAAAAGAGAAAGACAGAGAGAGGCACGGAAGAAAAATGATAATAAAAAAAACATGAGAGCTAAAGTGCGATGCTAATGAGAAGAGAGAGAGAGAGGGAGAGAAGGGCGAAGAGAGAGAAACAGACAGACAACATTGGCTGGACAGACATCACCTGCTTTTTGGCGGGCGAAGTTGGCCTAAATGACGAAGCGAAAGAGGGGAGAAGTGGAAATATGCTCAAGGAGAGATCAGAGGGGAAAATGCATGCATACATTTGCCGTATCTGTACGCATGTAGTTTACTGTTTGCTTACACGTGTGAGTGTGATTGTCAAATGTGTGTGTATGTGTGTGTGTGTGTGAGTGAGGGAGAGAGAGAGAGAGAGAGAGGGAGAGAGAGAGAGAGAGAGAGAGAGAGAGAGAGAGAGAGAGAGAGAGAGAGAGTGTGTGAGTGAGTGAGTGAGAGAGAGAGAGAGAGTGAGAGAGGAGAGGGAGAGTGAGAGATAAAGAGAGAGAGAGATAAAGAGAGAGAGATAAAGAGAGAGAGATAAAGAGAGAGAGAGAGAGAGAGAGAGAGAGAGAGAGCATGTGTGAGAGTGTGAAAGAGCACGTGCGTATCTGTATGTGCAAATACATGTGTACGTTCGTGTGTCCGTTTCACTCACAAAAAAATATATATGACTGAAAGTAAAATACTCAGGAAGACAACGATAGAAGGATGAGATGCCGACAGGAAGATGGGCAGGCGATGGGTGTGAAAGGCAGATAGTATTTTGGTCACCCAGATCGATGCGTGACTACAATTTCCACGGACTACCCCCCACCCCCTCCCATGAATCTATCCCTCTTCCCCTTCTTCCTGTTTATCGGCCATTTCCTTTCTGTAGCTTTCCTTTTCCCTTCTTCTCTTTTTGCGTATGCATTCCCTTGTTCCCACAAAAATATATGTTTTTTTTTATCTGTTCCTGAATTTTTTTTTCTGTTTCTAGTCTGATTCTTCGATTATCTTTCTTCGTTCCCTTTCTTTCTTTCGCTCTCTTCCTCTCCCCTTTTCGTACTATCATTTTCGTCTACCTTCCCACTCTCTTTTCTTTTCTCCTTTTCCGTTTTAAAAAAATATTTCATCTCTCTCTCTCTCTCTCTCTCTCTCTCTCTCTCTCTCTCTCTCTCTCTCTCTCTCTCTCTCTCTCTCTCTCTCTCTCTCTCTCTCTCTCTCTGCCTCTCTCTCTCTCACTCTCCTGTTCTCCACACAGTGATATTTTAGTACGTTGTTTCCTACCTTCAAAGATTACATCTCTCTCACTGTCATATGTTTGCCTATTTTATTTCCTACTTCCTGCTTTCGTCGTGCTGTGCCCATCTCTCTCTCTCTCTCTCTCTCTCTCTCTCTCTCTCTCTCTCTCTCTCTCTCTCTCTCTCTCTTTCTCTCTCTCTTTATATATATCTATTTACCAATCTATCTATCTATCTGCCTGTCACCTTCCAAGTCTCTTCCCTTCCTCCCTTCCATCCTCTCCCCATCACATTTTCTCCTCCCTACCTCCCTCCCCATTCGTCCTGCGCCGTGAGTGGCTCTCCTGCAGGTTCCGGCCTGACTGCCCTTCTGTCTTGCTCCTCTCCTTCCCTCCTCCCTCCTTCTTCCCGCCTCCCTCCTTACTCTTCTCCTTAATCGTCTCTTGGTCCCTTTCCCCTATTGTTCCCTCTTTTCCTTGTTCCTTTTTCCCTTCCCTTCTCTTCCTCTTCCTCCTTGCCCCTTCCTCCTCATCCACCCATCCTCCTTCCCCTGTTCGTCCCTTCTGCCTCCTCCCCCTTCTTCCTCTACTCCCATTCCTCCTTTTCCTCTTCGTCCCTTCTTCCCCCCTTTCTCCTAACCTCTTCTTCCTCTCCCCCATTCCTCCTTCCCCCTTCTTCCACTTTTCCCCTTCGTCCCTTCTCCCTCCCCTCTCTCGGTTTATTGGCGTCCTCTCGCCATCGCTCTCTTTGTTTCTTCCTCGCCGCAAATCTTAGCTAATGACTCACTTTCTCGCTAATTCATGCTTTATCCTTTGGTTCGCGCGTTATTCCCTTTGCTTCTTTACCTCTCTCTTCGTCCTCCACCTCCATTTTTTCCGCCTCCCTCTTTTTCTTCTCCTCTTTCTTTTTCTCCTTCTATTCCTTCCTCCTCCTCCTCCTCCTCCCTCCTCCTCCTCCTCCTCCTCCTCCTCCTCTAACATTTCTTTCTCCTCCTCCTCCTCCTCTCCCTCCTCCCTCCCCATCTCCCTGCTCCTTCCCCCCTCCTCTTCCACCCTTTGTGCCTCTTCTCCCACCCTCCTGCCCTTCCACCTCCTTCCTCCCTCTCCTCCCCCACCCTCTGTGCCTCTCATTTGTGCCCCCCCCCCCTGCCGAAGCGAAGAGCCCCCGGCCACTCCTGATGGGAAGGGAATATTACGCTTGAATTACACCTGCTCTCGCCCCGCGTTATGGCTGCCGTTGCCCCTTGTTGGTGCGGTTATTATTGCCTGCGACTCTTGCAGTCTCGCCCCCACGCCCGGTCCCTGGCTTGCTCTCTGGCTCGCTCTCTGGCTCGTCTTTTGGCTCGCTCTCTGTGTCTCCGGCTCGTCGGTTCTCTTCTCTCAGGATTTTTTCTCTAGGGATTTCTTCTGTTCTTTTCTGTTGTGGTTTGTACTCTTCTGTTGTGTTTTTCTTTCTTTCTCCTCTCTCTTCTCTTTCTCTTCTCTTCTCTTCTCTTCTCTTCTCTTCTCTCTTCTTCTCCTCCTCCCTCCCTCTCTCTTCCCTTTCCCTCTCCCTCTCCTTTCCCTCTCCCTTTCCTCTCCCTCTCCCTTTCCCTCTCCCTTTCCCTTTCCCTCTCCCTCTCCTTCCTCCTCTCCTCTCTCCCTCTCCCATCCTCCACCATCAAAGAGGATGGATAGTTCGGGTTAGTCTCCTGCGAGTAAGACATAGTTAAGTTAGCATCGCCCTCTCCCAGCGCTCTCCTTCTTCTTCATTCTCCCCCTTATTCTCCTCTCCTCTTCCTCCTCCCCCTCCATCGTCGTTGCGGTAGCCTTCGTTACCTTTCTCCTCCGCTTTCCCGTTCTCCTTCCTCCTCTTCTTCCTTCTCTTCCTCTTCCTTCTGCCCCTTACTCTCCTCTCCTCTTCCTCCTCCCTCTCCATCATCGTTGCGGTCGCCTTCGTTATCTTTCTCCTCCTCTTTTCCGTTCTTCCTCTTCCTTCTCTTCCTCTTCTTCCTTCCTCTTCCCGTGACTAGGAGGCCGAGGAAGCGGAAATCCTACGCACTCCATACAAAAAATCGGCGAAGCGTCGAGGCCTCCGCGCTACTCGTACGGCCTCCTGCTCCTACTGTATTTATGCAACAAATTGATCGGGGCTGTTGTAGCAGGCCGGGGAGGCGGGCCGGCGGGTGGAAGGGCGGGAGGGGGGCGGGTGGAAGGGCGGGAGGGGGGCGGGTGGAAGGGCGGGAGGGGGCGGGTGGAAGGGCGGGAGGGGGCGGGTGGAAGGGGGGCGGGTGGAAGGGCGGGAGGGGGCGGGTGGAAGGGCGGGAGGGGGCGGGTGGAAGGGCGAGGGGGGCGGGTGGAAGGGCGTGGTGGGGCGGGTGGAAGGGCGGGAGGGGGGCGGGTGGAAGGGCGGGAGGGGGCGGGTGGAAGGGCGGAGGGGGGTGGGTGGAAGGGCGGAATGGCGAAAGAGCAAGTAAGGGAGGCGGGTAGGGAGGGAAGAATGGGGGCGAAGGAGAGGAAGGATAAAGGGGAGGAGAAGGAAGAAAGGGGGAGAAATAAATGGAGGAAGAAGAGAATAGAAGAGAGAGATGGGGAGGAAGGGAAGAAAATGAGGATGAGGAGAGGAAGGAGAAGGAAGAGATATAGAGGAAGGGAAAGGAGGGCCGCGAAGGACTAGGAGGAGGAGGAGAAAGAAGAAGACGGCGGTAGCGAGAGTCAGGCAAGGCAAGGCAGGAAGGGAGGAAGGAAGGAAGGAAGCGAAGAGGGAAGAGGGCTGCGAGGCGAGAGCGGGAAGGGCGCTGAAAGACGAGGAGGGGCGAGGCGAGCGGCCCGGGCGGTATGATGGATCCGCGCGGGTCCAGGAGGATTAACTGTAGCTATTTATTACCAGCCACGCCTGCCGGAGATGGCCCGCGCGGATAATCTGCCGCCGAGGTGGCTGCGCCGGCTAATGGAGGCGGCGAGGGGAGGAGGAGGAGGAGGAGGAGGAGGAGGAGGAGGAGGAGGAGGAGGAGGAGGAGGAGGAGGAGGAGGAGGAGGAGGAGGTGGAAGAGGTGGTGATGGTGGTGGTGGAGGAGGATGTGAAGGTGGAGGCAGAGGAGGAGGAGGAGGGGGAGGGGAAGGAGAAGGAGGAAGAAGAGGAAAAGAAAGATGAAGAGGAAAAACAGGAAGAAAAAAGTAGATAAAAAAGCGAAGAGAAGGACAATGGGGAGAAAGAAGGGCAAGAAGTAGAGGCAAAAGAGCGAGGAAAGCAGCAAATGAGGAGGATAATCTGGGCGAGGAGCAGCCGGGACGAGGGCGAAGGAGGGGGCGCTGGAGGAGGAGAGCAGGTGGCAGGATACACACGCAGGACTTCGATAAGTGGATGAGGTTATAAGACACGTAAAGATGGGACGGGATACGATGATTTAACGCGTGCGGGATAGACTTGAAGGATAATTTCGGCGGCAAAGAGGAAGGGGAATAAGGGAGGAGGGATCGGGCGAGATCGTGTGAGGAGAGGAGGAAGGGGAGACGAGCGAAACGCCAGAGAGAAAAGAACGAAAGAAGAAAACGTGTCGCTCCAAAGGCGAGAATGAACGGCAGGCGGAGGGGAGCGGCGAGGCGAGAGGCGAGGCGAGAGGCGAGAGCAGAAAGGGTCGCGGGAGACGCATTCTTCCTCGCCAGGGTTAAGCAGGGGAGAGCGAAGCAGGTGGAAGCAGGTAAAGGCAACGTGAGAGAGGGGGCGACCGGTGTTGTGCGAGAGGGAAGTTCATCAAGAGATGTCACCACAAACCAATAACAGTGTGTGGGCGATGCTGGGGGGCGGCGGACGCTCACCACGACCCTCCTCCTTCTTGTGATGTGCGTTCGCCTTATGCTGCTCCTGATGCTGCGGCCGCCCCGTCCCCTTTCTCCTCTCTCGCTCTGCAGTCGCTCTTCCCTCTCCCTCGGGTCTTATTGTCTCTCCTCGACTTACGTCACGATTCGTGTTTCTTATCGTGGTCGCCGTGATTTTTGTTAATACTATAGTCGTGATTAGCGTTGTCATTGCCGTCGTCCTTGCGTCTATCGCTGTTATTTTTACTCCTTCCATCCTCTCTCATCTCCCGACGGCGTCTCCCATTACACGACCCTCCACGCCCACCGCCATCCACACTTTTCTCCTCCTCTTCCTCCTTCTCTTCCTACCCCACTTCCTCTTTCTCATCACCCTCCCCATCTTTATCGCCATCCGTGCCTCTTCCATCTTCCACCTCTTTCCTCCTTCGTCGCTGCCTGCCGGTGCTGGCGCGGCGCGTGTGAGTGAGTGTGTGTGTTGTTCGCCCAGACTCCAGCTCGCGGGACTTGGGCCTTTACTGCCGTGCCATCGCTCCTGATAACTCTATTTACACTGGTAATGCTGAGCCTGGCGTTGGAGGGAGGGAGGGAAGGCGGGAGGGGCGGAGGGAGGGAAGGAGGGGCGGAGGGAGGGCAAGGGGGAAGGCAGCTGCGAGGTAGGGAGAGAGGTAAGGAGGGAAGGCAGGAAAGGCGGAGGGAGGGCAAGAGGGAAGGCTGCTGCGCGGCAGGGAGAGAGGTAGGGAAGGAGGGTAGGAGGGAAGGCTGCTGGAAAGGAGGGAAATAGATAGAGAGGGAAGAGAAGGAGATGGGAAGGTGGATGAGGTGGAAGGACAGAGGAAAAATGAGAAGGAAGGGAAAGGAAGATCGGTAGGAGGGAGGGAAAGGTGGGTGGAAGGGGGAGGGAAGGAAGAGGGAAAGAAAGAGGGGTGGAAGCAGAGTATGCAGGACGGAGTGAGGGAAGGTGGGAAGTGGGAAGGAAGGTGGGCTAGGGTTGGGTCGGGTGTCAAGGGTGGGTTGGCCTGAAGAATATGGCCGGCAGGATGGAAGGGGAAGGGTACTTGTTGTGCTTTTAATTTGCTTTTTATTTTCTTGGTAGGAATTCTCGACACGTGAATGCGGGGTCTGGAGTTGTTTATTTAGGTGTGGCGAAGTGGTTGGCTGTTATTTGACAAGGTTCGGAGCAAGACCAACATTTGCAACTGTGCGAAAAACGGCCTTCGTTGTGCGAATAACGGAATTTAAATTCTTCCGGTGTGCGAATAAGGAATTTCTTCACTGGTTTTAGTGAAAATTTCACTAGTTGTAACGATGATAGTTTCGAAAATAAATAATTTGTTCCTAAATTATAGCCATCTTACGTAGCTGTGCGATGAAGGACTACGTTTTCCAATGTTGCAAATGACACATGTAGTTGTGCGCAGAAGGTTTTACCCCGTTTAGTTGTGCGAATAAGACCCCCAACAATCAGCGCACGATTGCTGGGGAGCCCGCAGTTGCCCGGGGCAGGTGCTCCTCGCGGCGTGTGACCCTGGGCGAGACAGGCGGTGCGATTACTTTACCTCCTCGGGAAGAAATGCCGGAAGGCGGGCGTGGAGGCCGCTGATAATATATGGAACAGTATTATCAGGACAGTCAGGCGGGAGAGGGCGGGAGGGGATGGGTTGGGAGTAGGAAGGGGAGGGAGGGGAGGTTGGGGGAAGAGAGGGCAGGGAGTGTGGGGAAGGAAGGGGACGTTGTGGGAAGAGGGAGTAGGGGGTAGGAAGGGGAGGTTATGGGAAGAGGGAGGAGGGGGTAGGAAGGGGAGGTTGTGGGAAGAGGGAGGAGGGGGTAGGAAGGGGAGGTTGTGGGAAGAGGGAGGAGGGGGTAGGAAGGGGATTGAGGGAAAATTGGGGGAAGAAGGAGGAAGGGGTAGGTTGTGTGGGGTAGGAAGGGGAGGGAGTGGAAGTTGGGGGAAGTTAGAGGGTATAGAGGAATGAAGACGGGGAGGGGAGGAAGGGAGGTTGGGAAAAAGGGGAGGGAGGTGAAGTTGAAGGAAGATGGGGGTAAAGAAGTGAGGTTAAGGAGAGAAAGGTGGGGGTGTGGGGGAAGAGGGGGTCATAATGTAAGTATAGATGTGTCTATGTTGTCAGCAGCGAATCCAAAAGGCATATGAGAGGAAGAGAACAGAGAATGATGATGAGATTTGTAGAAAAGAAAGAGTAGAAAGAGAGAGAGAGAGAGAGAGAGAGAGAGACAGACAGACAGACAGACAGACAGACAGACAGACAGACAGACAGACAGACAGACAGACAGACAGACAGACAGACAGACAGACAAACAGAGAGACACAGAGACAGAGGCAGAAACAGGGATAGAGACAGAGATAGAGGCAGACACAGAGACAGAGACTGAGCCAGAGAGAGAAGGAGCGAGGAAGGAGAGACATAAAAATGGCGGAAGGGTCTGCCGCCTTGTATCCTCCCCGGCGGACGAGTGCCTCTTAAGGGCAAACCCAATAAGTAGAGGAAGGCCGTGTCGTCGTGCAGCTGCGTGCGTGTGTGTGTGTGTGTGTGTGTGTGTGTGTGTGTGTGTGTGTGTGTGTGTGTGTGTGTGTGTGTGTGTGTGTGTATGTGTGTGTGTGTGTGTGTGTGTGTGTGTGTGTGTGTGTGTGTGTGTGTGTGTGTGTGTGTGTGTGTGTGTGTGTGTGTGTGTGAAATAGCTACAGTATACGTTTGATGCATACTCTCTGGGCATACATGCGTGCCTGTAGTAGCTACAGTGTCTGCAGGTTAGATGCGATGTATTTAGCTGGATATTGTGCCCGGGTATGGTGCGGAGGAGTATTGGTTTTGCGCGAGGTGGCTGCTGCAGGAAAGGCGTGTTGGGAGGAACGAGAGGCGACTATTGAATTCACGCCCTTTGTAGATCCTAAGGTAATCCTTTCCCCCGCCCCCACCCCACGTCACCTCCTCCGACTCCTCCTGCAGCCCCTCTCTACTAAAAATGCACACACTCAATATCCCTTCCTTCCCTCCTCCCTCTTCCTCTTTGCCTTCCCTCCCTCATTCCCTTTTCCTCCCTTCCTTCTTTCCTCTCTCCCTCCTTCCTCTCTTCCTTCGTCCTGCGTCTCTGATCCGTCTCGTCGGCGCGGCGTCGGCGATTCGCTTTCGTCGCGAGCGATCGTGGGCGAGCGCGCGTGGGAGCTCTGTCGCCGCCGGGAGGGGGGGGTATGGCACAGGTGTACGGGGAGGGGAGAGACAGAGGAGGAGGGGAAGGGGGGCGGGCGCTGCAGCAACATTATGGAAGCGGTGATGGGCGAGTGCGCGCGGGTAATGGCGGATAATGCGGGGCAGCGGAGCACTTAAAAACGCGTGTGCAGCCTGGGAAGTGGCCACACTCCGGCCGGCGGTGATCCCGCCTCTCTGGCGCGGGGGCGGCGAGAGCGCTGTCATTTGGGAGTCAGTTCCCCGCGCTCGGGTCCCTACAGGTGTTGATAAATTATGTAGGGGAGCAGGTTATGGGCGGGCCGCGAGGAGAACCCGGCCTGGCACGCACGCAACCTGGCACCCAGGGCGGAGCTGTCGTCCCCCTCACCGCCCAGAGACAGAGCCTCCTTAGGGGGGCAAGGGGAGGGGCTGGTCTTTCAGGGGGCAGGAGGTGCGGAGGCTGAAGGGACAGACGCAGCCGAGAGAGGGAGAGTGAGGGAGAGCTTGAGAGTGAGAGTGAATGAGTGGGGCTGAAGCAGCACAGGGAGGCAGGTGGCGGGGCGGGCAGGAGAGCTAACGGGTCCGTCGAGGCTAAAGGAGCAGGCAGGGCTTACGGAGCGAGCGGCGCAGAAGGGGCTGGCGGGGCCTTGAAGGGGCTGGCTTGGCCGAGGGGCTGACGGGGCTGAGCGGCGAGGTCGTCAGCCAGAGGGCGCTCCTGGCCGGCCTCACGTCGCGAGCGCCGCCATTACGGCCGCAAAGTGCAAGTTCTGTGCCGGCAAAAAGGACACCTGTTAACTGAGACACGTAGAGAAGCGGGCGGGAGGAAGGGAATGGCTCGCACGCCGCTTCACTGTTTTCTTCTCTCTCTCGTTCTCTTTTTTTTTCTTTCTTTCTTTTTTCCCTGCCTTTCGTCTTTGTTCTGTTTTTTCTTCTTGTTTCCCCGCCTCCCTCTTTAATGCAGTTCGCCGCCGTTTAGGGACGCCGCGGCGGGGACCTGCAGATGGCCTGCGGAGGAAGCGAAATGACGCTCGCAAAATAACTGGTTTGCATCAGCGCTTGCGAGCGGCCGGGCGGGTATTTTGCGTCGATGATGATGATGATTTGCAAGCAAGCACCGCCGCGCGGGCGCTAAAATACGGCGGCGCATTATGTGCTACTTCCTGTTTGCATTCGCAGCTGCATTTAGCCGGGGCCGCGCCATACGACACATGGCCGCGCGTAGATGCATCAAGCAGCGAGGCACAGTTAGCGAGGCAGGAGCGTGAAAGCGTCAATTGCAAGCAGATGGTCAGTGCGGGCGGGAGGTCGCTGCAAGCAGGTGGCTCGGGCGCTAACAAGGTTCCCGCTGTTGTCTGATGGCCAAGCAGGCAGACGGGCAAGCAGACAGGCGCCCTCGCTGCCGGTAAGAGGCCATTACGAACAGGCAGGTGAAGGCAGAGTGTTCACCCCGCCGGTTGGTCGGTCGGTCTGTCGGGTCGGGTCGGGACTGCGATAGAGAAACGTGCTGTTGAAACCTGCTCCTCCGAACTTCGCACGAGGTCGATGAATAGAGCCGCAGCCGCCCGAGCCACTTTAAGGTCGTATCACGGCTGTATAAATGTCAAGAGTCCCGCTCTTACGACCGCCGTCATCTGGCATTGTATTGGCACTCCCGCGGAACAAGTTAGGCTAACGCACTTGCCGCGTCCGGAGTTGGCTCTTCGGACGGACCCGCGGTCGGGGTCACCCCTGCCCCTCCCCTCCCCCTCCCGCCTCTTTCCTCTCCTTTTTCTTCCCCCTGCCCCTCCCCTTCCCCCTCCCACCTCCGTCTCTCCCTCTCCTTTTTCTTCCCCTGATCCGCTTGCCCTCCCCCTCCCACTCCCCTTTCGCTTCCCCCCTGAGCTCCCCGTCCTTACCCGGC
>NC_091559.1:13581673-13609173 GCF_042767895.1 Penaeus vannamei | reverse complement strand
GTGTGTGTGTGTGTGTGTGTGTGTGTGTGTGTGTGTGTGTGTGTGTGTGTGTGCAGCGAGTGAATGAGCTCTCTGCATGTGTGTCGGTGCGGGCGCATGTTTGCGTGCATGAGTGCGGGGTGGCTGTGTCTGGCCGGGCGGCGCGGCGGTGTCTTTGTGTCTCGGCGAGCGCCCGAGGCCTCCCGCACGCACAGGAAGGCCCAGGACGCCTTCGCCGCGTTTTTGCCCGGGCCCTCTCGCGGCCGCACGAGAGCGCTTGCAACTTCCTCTTGCGGGCCGCGCTTGTTGCTGCTGCTGCTGCTGCTGTGGGTGGTGGCGGTGGTTTACTGTTGTTGTTGCTTGTGGTGTTTTTGTTGTCAGTGGTGGTGGTGGTTTGTTATCATTGTCTTGTGTGGTGGTGTTTTTGTTGTTATTGTTGTTGTTTGTGATTGTGGTGACATTACTGTTGCTGTTGTAGGTGGTTGTGTTTTTGTTGTAATTGATCACATGGTTGTTCCTGATGTTTTTGCTGCGGCTGTTGTTGATCTGACGACGCGAGTCCGCATAACAGAGAGGCCGGATTCCTCGCCTTTTGTCCAGGACGCTGGGATGACGGGGCTAGGGGGAGGGGGAGGGGGAGAAAAGGGGAAGGGGAAGGGGAAGAGGAGGGAGGAGGGAGGGAGGGAAGGGAGGGGAGGCAGGAGTCTTAAAGGCGAGGAAGAAGGCTTTAATTGTAACCTGAGCGGCGACGGTAGCAGAGGAGGAGGAGGAGGAGGAGAAGAAGAAGAAGAAGAAGAAGAAGAAGAAGAAGAAGAAGAAGAAGAAGAAGAAGAAGAAGAAAGATTGAAGAGGAGGAGGAGGAGTAGAAGAAGAGGAAGAAGAAGAAGGAAAAGGAGGAGGAGGAGAAAGGTGAAGGAGATGATGAAGAGGAGGACGAGATGGAGGAGAACGACGAGAAGAAAGAGGAGAATGGAAATGAAAGGAGAGAAGTGGACAAGGAAGGAGGAAGAGAAGGAGGAGGAGGAGGCAGCAGCAGGGGAGGAGGTGTCAGTAATGGTTGTCTCGTGATCATTATGCGACGTCAGCCTCTCTCGGCTCGCCCTCCATGCCCGCAGCGCGCGCCTCCTCCTCCTCCTCCTCCTCCTCCTCCTCCTCCTCCTCCTCCTCCTCCTCCTCTTTTTCCTTCTCCTCCTTCTCCTCTTCCTTCTCCTCCTCCTCCTCCTCCTCCTCCTCCTCCTCCTCTTTTTCCTTGTCCTCCTTCTTCTTCTTATTCTCTTCGTCGTCGTGGTTCTCCTGCTTATTATTATTATTATTATTATTATTATTGTTATTATTATTATTATTATTATTATTATTATTATTATTATTATTATTATTATTATTATTATTATTATTATTATTATTATTATTATTATTATTATTATCATCCTCCTCTTCCTCCCCTTTCTCCTCCTCCTCTTCCTCCTCTTCCTCCCCTTTCTCCTCCTCCTCTTCCTCCTCTTCCTCCCCTTTCTCCTCCTCTTCCTCTTCCTCTTCTTCTCAACCTTACTCCTCCTCCTCCTCCTCCACTTTCTCATCCTGCTCCTCTTACTTCAGTTCCTCCTCCTTATCCTTATCCTCTTATCCTCCTCGTCCTCGACCTCCTCCTCCTCCTCAAACGCACAGTCCTCCTTCCTTTCCTCCTACAGTGGCTAAGCCTCGATCACAGGCAGCGCAACGACCCTTTGTTAGGAAGTGGGGGGGGGGGCGTGCTGGGTATGTGCTGCTATAAGTCTCTGTGTGTATCCTGCGTATGCTGTATGTGGTCGCTGTGTTGTTGTTGTTGTCCATTGTTCATTGGTTTTCGATTCGTGTCTGTGGGTGTTTATTTTTTTCATATAATTTGGAGAGTTTGTTTATATTTTTTAGTTTATTTTTTTCAGTTTATGATTCTTGGGTTTTGAGCCGTGTATAAATCCTCGGTGGATAAAGTAAGTGGTATATGACGTGTGGGTTAATTTCCCGGGATCTGTTCCGTGTTGCTAGGTTGCTGCCGACTGACCAAACTCTGCTAATCTGTCTCTCTCCTCTCCCCCTTTCCCCCTGCCCACTCTCTTCTATCTCTTCTTTCTCTGTTTCTTTCACTCTTCTCTCTCTCTCTCTCTCTCTCTCTCTCTCTCTCTCTCTCTCTCTCTCTCTCCCTCTCTCTCTCTCTCTCTCTCTCTCTCTCTTTCTCAGTCCTTCTTTCTCTCTCTTTCTCTCCCTCTCTCTCTCTCTCTCTGTCTCTGTCTCTGTCTCTGTCTCTGTCTCTCTCTCTCACTCTTTCTCTTTCTCTCTCTCTCTCTCTCTCTCTCTCTCTCTCTCTCTCTCTCTCTCTCTCTCTCTCTCTCTCTCTCTCTCTCCCTCTCTCTCTTCTTGCCTCTTCTTATCTCCACCTCTCTCTATGCTCTCTCCTTCTTACTCTTTCTCCCTTTCTCCCGACATCTCAATTTTTCTCTATCCATCTCCTCTCATCTCTCCCTCTTTCCCCTTCCCCTTCTCCCATTTAACCTCTTTGTAACCTCTCCCCTTTGTACCACCTTTCTCTCTCTCTCCATCCCTCTCTCCTCTCTCCCCTTCTCCTTCTTCCTTGCCCTCCCCCCCCCCCAACCCTCCCTGACTTCCCCCACAAACGCTAGTCCCCGCATTAATGGTCGGGATTCTAACCCCCTCCCCCTCTCTCTCCCCACAGGTAAGGAAGGCCCCCGGCGAGGAGGCGCGTCAACAGTATTAGGTGGCAGGTGCGGAGAGCTCGGCCGGGATCAAGGTAAAGCGACTCAGAGGCGCGGCCGCTCGAGGAGGTTCGTGTGTGCGTGTGTTTGGAAGGGGGGAGGGGGGGAGTGTGTGCGTGTGTGTGTGTGTGTGTGTGTGTGTGTGTGTGTGTGTGTGTGTGTGTGTGTGTGTGTGTGTGTGTGTGTGTGTGTGTGTGTGTGTGTGTGTGTGTGTGTGTTAATGTGTGTGTGAAAAAAGAAGAAGGAAGTTAAGTTCAGTAAGAAGGCTGCGGGGGAGAGAAGGAAGGAGGTGGAAGACGGAAGAGAGAGACAGTGTGAAGAGGAAGGGGGAAGGAGGGGCGGAGGGCAGAGGAGGGCAGAGGTGGCACCTGGTAGTGGAGGCCTCGGGAGGACTTTGAAGCTCCTGCTGCCGCTCCCCTTCACGCCTTTTCTCCTTCCGTTCTTTCCTCCTTCCGTACCCCCTTTTCATACTTCCCACTTTCCTTCTTGCCTTCCTTCCGTCGACCCTCTTTCCCGGTCTTACGATAGAGAGATAGGACAGAGACAGACAGAGGCAGAAACAGAGGCGGAGACAGAGACAGCGAGAGAGAGAGAGCGAGGGAAAGAGAAGGCGGGGCGGACCTCGGCGTAAATCCCGAATCTGGTGAATAATGACGCATGGTTGATGTTGCAGGTGTTGCGGGAAAGGGGAAGGGGGGAGGGAGGGAGGGAGGGAGGGAGGGAGGGAAGACGAAAGGGAGGGAGGGAGGGAGGGAGAGAAAGAGGATGGGAGGGAGGGGGGAGGGGGGTTAGGAGGGAATTGAAGGAGGTGTTTAGGGGAACAAGGGAGGGCGGGAGAGAAAGGTGAGGAAAGGAGAGAGGGAGGGGTAAGGACGAAGAGAAGAAGGAAAGACAGGGAAGGAGGGTTGGAGAGGGAGAGCAAGGATGGAGGAGAGAGGAAAGACGGGAGGGAGAGAGTGAGAGAGGAAAGGCGAGAAGAAGTGAGGGCGGGGGAGGGAGGGAGGAGAGAGGGCAGAGAGGGAGGAAGGGCGGGCGACATTCCGTTGTCTTAGGAGATTAGGATCTTGCATCTCTTGAAGAAGCGGCGGCGCTCGCGAGGCGTGTAGGACCCCGCGGTGACAGCGCCCAGGAGCTCGGGGAGGGGGAGGGAGGGATAGGATCTTGCGACGATGGGTCACTTCCTTGGGGGTGGGGGGGGAGGGAGTCCTTCTCGGGAGGGACGTGGATTATGTCCCCGCGGGGCGAGAGGGAGGGAGGAAGGGAGGGAGGGAGGGAGGGGAGGGAGGGAGGGAGGGAGGGAGGGAGGGAGGGAGGGAGGGAGGGAGGGAGGGGGAGGGAGGGAGGAGGGAGGGAGGGAGGAGGAGGAGGAGGGAGGGAGGGTGAGAGAGAGAGAGAGAGAGAGAGAGAGAGAGAGAGAGAGAGAGAGAGAGAGAGAGAGAGAGAGAGAGAGAGAGAGAGAGAGAGAGAGAGAGAGAGAGAGAGAGAGAGAGACAGAGAGAGAGAGAGAGAGAGAGAGAGAGAGAGAGAGAGAGAGAGAGAGAGAGAGAGAGAGAGACAAAGGGAAAGAAGGGGGGTTAGAATGTGATGAGATCAGCCCTCCCCCCTCCCATTCCCCCTTTCCCCCCACCGCTTCACACATGGAGTATGCAGGATCGCCAGAGCGTGTGGCATGTACATTCCCCGAATAGGCGCGTGTGTAATGAGAGTGTGTGTAGTGTGCGTAGGATACTCCTAGTCTCCCCTACCCCCTCCCTGTCTCTCTTACCCCCTCC
The DNA here is from genome assembly GCF_042767895.1 of Penaeus vannamei. Classification (NCBI taxonomy): domain Eukaryota; kingdom Metazoa; phylum Arthropoda; class Malacostraca; order Decapoda; family Penaeidae; genus Penaeus; species Penaeus vannamei. The sequence goes on along the minus strand of NC_091559.1, from coordinate 13,604,672 downwards.
CTGTCTCCCTTAGCCCTCTCCCTATCTCCCTTCCCCCTCCCTGTCTCCCTCCCCCACCCCCTTGGAAATGGACGGCAGCCGTGGCGAAAAAAGAAGCTTCGAGGCGCGATAACCAGCGGCATTGTGGCGCAGCTGCGGTGACAGCTTTACTTTTCATTAACAGTGCTTTGTGCTGCCTGCCTGCGAGATGTACCGCTCCCATGTGTTGCGGGCGCCTGCTGCTCGCCTCGCCCTGCTGCCACCATTAGTCTGCTGCCAACATGACACCTTTTTTCGGTGCTGATGCCAGTAGCCTGCTGTCGGCGTGCGACCTTTTCACTGCTGCCACCAGCTGCCAACATAAAACCTTTTACATTGCTGCTACCAATAGCGGGATGTCAGTATGCCACCTTTTATACTCCTGCCACCAATGACTTGCTGTCAACATGCCACCTTTATCCTCCAGCCACCAATAAATCCTAACTGCCAACACGGCAACTTTCACACCGCTGCCATAAATAACCATCTGCCAACATGCCACCTTTAGCCGCCTCCTGCTGCCATTACTCTGCCGCCGGGATTACACTGCTGTCACCCTGCCACCTTTGGCCTCTGCCACCGTCATCGTGCTGTCAAACGCTGCATGTTAGAGGATGTACATATTGCGTACATGCGTGTAGACATATAGTGTATTCATGTGTATGCATTTGGACGGCTACATACATGCATGAAGAGAGGCGGACAAACAAAAAGACATTGACTGACAGACTGACTTGCGTACATGCCCACAGAGATAATTACATGCCTCCATGCATAAATTCATACATACATACGTGCGCATGCACAACAGACACACACACACACGCGCGCGCGCGCACACACACACACACACACACACACACACACACACACACACACACACACACACACACACACACACACACACACACACACACACACACACACACACACACACACACACACGCCGCACCCCCGCTCTTCTTCCCCCTGCCCCAGTGACGCCCACTTATGGCCTCCCCTCCCCCCTCTAGCACCCTCCCCCACGCCCCCTCCAGCACCCTACCCCCCACGGCCTCGACCCAGCGAACGTGAGATGGAACCAGGTGAAAGCAGGTCCTCTGGGGTGTAAGTGCAGGACCAGCTGGCGAGGCAGGTGGCAAAGAGGTGGCCCTGGGTGATGGGGGGAGGGCAAGAGGGGGAGGAGGGGAGGGGGAGGGCTATGGGGAAGGGGTACGAGGGGGAGAGCCATGAGGAGGGGGAAGGGGAGAGGGTTACGGGGGGGGGGGGGGGGGAGCCGTCAATGGCCCTCGTGAAGGGGAGAGGGAAGAGGAGAAGAGGAGGAACAGTGGAGAAGATAGTGGGGAAGGGGAGAGAATCCGGTGACGGGAGTTCAGGTGCTTGTGGGTTAAGGAGGGAGGGAAGAAGGGAAAGAGGGAGTGGAGTGAGTGAATGAGGGAGTGGGGGAGGGAGGAGTTGAAGGACAGAGGAGCGAGATAACAGAGGCAGAGAACGAGTAATAGAGGCGTGCGTGAGGAATAAAGGGCGTGCGGGGGGGGGGAGAGACCCTGTAAGGCAGGGGAGGGGGAAGGGGAGGAGGTGAGGGGGGAGAGAGGGGGGGAAGGTAACCTGTTGTTTGTGGTGACCGAGCCGCGCGTTAAGTAGAGAAGGGGGGGTGCGGGAGGGGTACGGTGAGGGGGAGGGGCATGGGGGAGGGCCTATTGTTGCCATCCACTATAATGGGCGCGGGAGAGCGAGTGGGTGAGCCGGATGGGGCGTGAGAGTGTGACGCCGGATGGGCTCGGGGAAGCGGCCAGGGCGGCGACAGGGCGGGACGGAGGGGGAGGCGGGGTGAAGTGTGTTTCCGCGGGGAGGGAAGGGGGAAGGGTGAGGGGGCGCTAATGCGTTTAGTGAAGCCGTTTAGCGGGACGCGCGTTGGAGGATGAGGCGGGTGGAGGAGAGGGGAGGGTGGAGGGGGAAAGGAGGGAGGGGAGGGGGAGGAGGGGGTTACCAGGGAGGTGCTAGCATGACGGGAAGATCAGAAGGCGAGCGACCGCGGCCGGAACAAAGACGAAGCAGGAGAAGTGAGACGCTGTTTCGCCGAGAGTGATCACGGCTGGCGCGGTCGTTCGTCATCAGCGTGGGTGACCGTAACGAGAGGCGGGTCGGGCGGGGGTGGGGGGAGGGGCGGAAGTGGGGCTCTTGCTCTTTGACGCAGCGCGGACGGTGACGCCAGCGGAGGGAAGGGAGGGAAGGGAAGAGAGGGAGGGGACGGAGGAAGAGAAGAGGAGAGAGGAAAGGGAAGGAAGGGAGAGACAGAGGGAGGAAGGGAAGAAAACAACGAATTATACATCAAGAATCGCCTTGTCTTTTCCCGGGAAAGACAGAGACCGGGCTAGACAAGCAGACAGACAGACGGAGGTAGACAGACAGAGGGGCAGAGAGAGCTAGAGAAGGAGGGAGAAAGTGAGAGCTCAGAGGAAGACATAAGGGCGAGGGTCGTGGGTGGGGTGGCTAGACCAGCACGCCGAGGGTGTGGTGTGGGTGGCGTCACTGGATAAATCTAGGGCGAGGGAACAGGAGGAGGAGGAGGAAGAACAAGAACAAGAACAAGAACAAGAACAAGAACAAGAAGAAAAAGAAGACGAAGATGAAGAAGAAAATAAAGGAGGAGGAGGAGGAAGGGGAATTATAGTGAGAATATGAAAGGAGGGACGAACGAGCAGACGGTGCGGGCGGGCGCGGGCAGAGTGCGAATGACGTGTGAGGTATGGGGCGCGGGGGGGGCGGGAGAGGGGGGGCGGGGGGGGGGGCGGGCGGGGAGGCAGGTGCACACGACGGATAAAGGCGTGTTGTGTGCGGCGCTGTGTTGTTTGTAAGGGTGGTGCGGAGGGGGGAGGGGAGAGGCGGGAGAGGGGGAGGAAGAGAGGAAGAGGGGAGAGGTGGAAAGGGAGAGACTCGGTGAAGGAGAGGGAGGAGGGGTGGAGGAGAGGAAGAGGGAGAGGGAGGGGGTGGGAAGGGAGGTGGGAGAGGGGGGAAAGGAGAGACTCTGTGAGGGAGGTGAGGAGGAAACTTGGAAAAGGAAGGGAAGAGGGAAGGAGTAAGGGAAAGAGCGGGGAGATAGGGAGGTGTCTGGAGGTAGGGAAGGAGAGAAAGGAAGGAAGTGAGTTAGGAATGAAGAATGAGAGGGTGAGCGAGGAGGGTAGGGAGGAGGGAGAGGGGGGAGGGGGGAGCGAAGCCCGCCCGCACTGCTTACGAGGGTGCAGCTGCCAGGGCTTATGGCCTTATGCTAATCATCAGACTCTACTTACAAGTTGTGGTATAGATCAAACAAGCAGCGAGCGAGCGGTGTGGGGGGAGGGGTCCGCTTGGCCGCGTGTGTGTGTGTGGTTGTGTGTGTGCGTGTGTGTGTGTGTGTGTGTGTGTGCGTGTGTGTGTGTGTGTGTGTGTGTGTGTGTGTGTGTGTGTGTGTGTGTGTGTGTGTGTGTGTGTGTGTGTTTCCATCAGTCTCTGTGTCTGAGTGTCGATGCATGTCTGCGCGCGTGGCTGTTTACGTGCATGTCAGCCCCAGCAAGTGCAAGTGTGCGTGCGTGGGCGGAGGCGCGAGCGTGCAGCTGATCAGGCGGCGCGGCGAGGGCTGCACGCACGCCCGCCGCGGCTCGCTGACGGATGGGCGCGAGTCGTGACCGCGGGGCGCGTTCCATCCATCATTAATAAGGCTCGGAGGACGAGCCGCGCCGAGCCTGGACGGCCGCAGGAGGGCCGGTCGCCCCTCGCGCCCATTGCCTCTGCGGGCGCTGCGGCAGGGGGGAGGGGGAGGGTGTGTAGTGCTGCTCTTGAAGGATTGCCTCCATGCTTCTCATTCTTCGCCTCCTTCTAGTCCTATTTCGCCTCCTCCTCCTTTCCTCACCATCCTCTATTTCCCCTTTTCCAGCTCCTCCGCTCCTTTCTTTCACTGTAATTCTATCTCCTCCCCTCCTCCCGCCCTCCTTGCTCTCAACCTCCACTTGGTCTGCCAGCCTTCACCGCCATCTGCCTGCCGTCTGCCGCCCTTCCCCGGCAGCAGCAGACGTCGCCTCCTTGCCCCCCCCCCCTCCCTCTCCTTCCCGTGCCCCTTCTCAAGACCCGACCCCAGTCCTTAACTTTCCACTACGCTTGGATAATAAGAATGCAGAAATATGAAATTAGGAGTAAAAAAAATGGAGTAAAAAAGGAAAAATCATCAATAGCCAAAATAAACAGGAAGCAAAAGTGGTTCTGAATCAGTGTCGCATCGGCTGCAGGTTTCAGCATTCGAGTATATCATCACAAGTGTCCACAAGTTTGTCATGCATGAAGATTGGACGAGAGCGACGTGAATTAAGCGCAGCGTGTGGGAGGGCAAAGGGGGCTCTGCGTCCGTGTCTGTGTGTCTGCGTATCCATCTACCTACGCATCTGCTGCATCTGTTTATATACATCTAATATGCATGCAGAGTAAAGTTTCGGCAAAAAAAGGAAAGAAAAAAGAAAACGCGCGGAGGTTTAATGAAAGGCTCCTTGACAGTCCGACGCGAGAGCCAAAAAAGGGGAAAGAGTCGGAGCAAGTTCGCATTAGCGCGGCGGGGCGGGCGGGGGCGAGGCAAACTCCCCGCTCGGCTGCGAGGCACGTGAGCCGAGTACATAAATCGACAAGGCATTTAAGCCGAGAAGTATGGCGAGGTCAGATTGCAGCGGCGGAACGTGAAAGGTGCGAGCGCTCCCGCCCGGCTCGCGGGTCGAGGCGCGGGAGTGAAGCGCGGGTCGGGCGGCGGCGGCTCGGAGCGTCACGAAGCGCGGGCCGCCGCCGCTGCAATCGGCCGCCGCGTCGTGCAGGCTTGTTGCTTTTTAAGTAGTGGCGTAGGAGGGCGAATGGGATCGACCGATCATTCTCTGGGCGTCCTGTTGCCCGCTCCTCATCATTCACGCGCGGGAAACGATCGATGCCCATGCCGCTATGCCTCGGTTCCGCCCGGGAAGGAGGCTCCAGACGCCAGGAACTGCGGCCGGATCCGGGCTGTTGCTGTCAGCGGGGCGGACAGCATGGTCGGCGAAGTGGCCAGTGTCAGCTCCGTGCTCCACTTCTCTCGCCGGCGTCGGGCGGTGGCCATGTGGAAGGGAAACGGCTGCGTCCACCATCCCCGCTCCACGTATCCCGCTCCACTTTCCCCGCCTCCATCATCAATATGGCCTCATCCTGAACAAACCTTGCCATTATTTTGTAACGGCCGTATCATTTTGTACTTTAATGATGACATTGTACATTAGTCCAGCCCTTTCATTAATATGTTTTTTATTCCAAGCTCTCTTTTTGTCGCTCCCGCTCTTAGTTGTAATGTGACTTTCCTCACGCGATGCCGGAGGGCGGACGGCCGGCGGCGGACCTGCGGACTGGCGTTTGTTGGGCGAGTCCCGCTGGCCTTCGGGGGCTGGCGAAGGCAGAGGCCCACAGCTGGAGGGGTCGGGAAATGCGTAGGAATCCGCGGTCTTTGATATTTCGCGCCGAAAAGGAGGAGTGCGCCTTCTTCCTTGCCTAAAAATGTTCCAGGGAGTATTCTGGTGATTTTCAGATTTAGAGAAAGAGGGAAAAATCGTCAACGTATGAAATTATTGAATTTCCCAGTCGCATTATTAACACGTGGAGTCAAGAGGGTTGTGCTGAATTTTCCCCCGCCTCCTCCTCTCCCCATCCCCATCCCTATCCCCCTCTTTCCCCACCTTTTCTCCCCTGTTTCCCCTCATCTTCTCCCCTCTGTCCCTCCTCTTCCTATTCCTCCTCCGTCTCTTCCTCCTCGTCCCTTAGTTCCTCTTCCTTCTCCCCCTATCCCTCCTCCTTATATTCCTCCTCCTCCCCTTGTACCTCATCTTCTTATTCCTCCTTCTCCCCTTGTTCCTCTTCGCCCTCCCCCTGTCCCTCATCTTCTTATTCCTCCTCCTCCCCTTGTTCCTCTTCGTCCTCCCCCTGTCCCTCATCTTCTTATTCCTCCTCCTCCCCTTGTTCCTCTTCGCCCTCCCCCTGTCCCTCATCTTCTTATTCCTCCTCCTCCCCTTGTTCCTCTTCGCCCTCACCCTGTCCCTCCTCTTCCTATTCCTCCTCCGCTGTTCGTCGCTGCCTCTCGGAAGCGGCTTCTGATCCCTTATTAATAGCGCTCCGCCTCCATCCTCTTGGTGTTCGAACCTCTTGTCGCGTTTCCTCTTCTTTGTTACTTATTGTTCCCGCCTCCTTTGCGACGCGTCCTTCGTCGGTTGGCTTATGGTTAATTAGGATTTTCCTTATTTGATTTTATTATTATTACTTTTTGTACCATTATTATCGTTTTTTATCTTCCCGTCTCCTCTTTTATCACAATGCCTTCGTGCCCTCTTTTTTCTTTTCAATTTCTTATGTTTTTCCTTTATCAGGGCTCTCCATTTCCTGCTGTTTCCCGTGATCCTCTCTTGCTCCTTTGTTAAATGTAAGTCTCTCTTGCTGTGTCGTAGCTGTGACATTATTCGCGGTCGATCATTATTTCCTCCGATAAACCACGCGGGCACCTCCTTCCTCCTCCTCCACTTCCTCTTCCTCTTATTCTTATTCTTTCTCCTCCTCTTCCTCTTCCTCCGCCTTCCTCCTCTTCCTTCATCCTCCTCCTCCACGTTCTCCTCCTCCTTTCTCCCTCTCCCTTCCTTCCTTCCCCTCCCCATCCTCTTCCTTTTCCTCCTCCTCCTTTTCTTCTTCCTCTCCCTCTTTCCCCCTCCTCTCCGTCCTCCTCCACCTCCTCCTCCTCCTCCTCCTCCTCCCCCTCCCCCTCCTGCTCCTCCGCCTTCACCTCCTCCTCCTCCTCTTCCTCCTCCTCCTCCTCCTCCTCCACCTCCACCTCCACCTCCTCCTCCTCCTCCTCCTCCTCCTCCTCCTCCTCCTCCTCCTCCTATTCCCTGTTTGCGTCTCAGAGTACAAATTTCAAAGGCGATTGGGGTGAATAAATTAGCTTGTTTATATATTGTGTTGTGTCCTGTATTCGTTACGTCACTCCAGCTGAAGTGAAAAGAGAGAGAGAGAGAGAGAAAGAGAAAAAGCGAAGATAAAGAAAACAAAAAGATAATAAAAGTGGGGAAAATGCATGTATATTCGGCGGCGCTTCAGTGGCTGTTCAGGCTTGATTAGTTATCGTTATGAAGCCGGGAGGGGCGGAGGGGGCTGAGGGAGGAGGGGGAGGAGGGGCCGGTTAGGGGAGGGTGGAGGGGGTTGAAGTGGGAGGAGGGGGAGGAGGGGGTCTTTATGTAGCGACCTCAAAGTTGCCCTGGCAGGGGGAGAGGGGAGACGGGGATGAGGGGTCATTTTCAACAGGGTCATTTGGAGGAGAGCCAGGGCAGCGGGGGGCGGGGGGCAGGGGTCACCTGAAGCACTTGCACTAGAGCAGGGGCGGCGAGGGCGGGGACAAGAGGAGGGGGAGCGGATGGAAGCGCACAGATGGCTCAGCAGGGGCGAGAGCAGGAGCAGCAGCAGCAGGGGGCGTAGAGTAGGGGAGGGAGACAGGTAGGGGAAGGGGGGAGGGGGCGCAACTAGCTCGGCGGGGGGTCCGTCGCTAGTGGGGGGGGGGGGGGCAACAACAGATAACGCGGGTCAGAGTCGTGGCCGAGGGGGGGTAAGGGGTAGGGGGTGCCGGGGAATACACGTGAGCGGGAGAGATAGAGCTGGTTGAGGGGGGAGGGGGGGGGAGGCAGATGGTGCTCTTCCTCGGGCGTCACGAGGGCTCGAGGTTCCCCTTTACTATTAATCACGGCTGATGGTCTGCTAAATCATCGCCGATGCAATTGAACGAGCAACAGCTGTTTGAGCGACGGGTCGGTGGCACACACGCGCGCGCGCATGCACACGCACATGCACATTCGCTCATTTAGACGCGGTGACACACAAAAATAGAAAAAAACACACAGGAAAAACAACATGGAACCGCATACACTTAACCAGAAATACTACCGTTTATGCAAACACCAAGAGGGAACATGTGTCCACAATCACATATATTCAAACACGGAACGCAGTGTAAACAAGCAGGCGAATACAGAGCAGCCAGCCCCGCCAACAAACACAAACAAACACCCACACAAACACCGGCGCACACAACCACACACACGGGGGAGGAGACCCAGCCCTGCCCGGCTCTCGCTTGACCCTCTACCCTAATGGGCGCGGGGGAGAGAGCGAGCGAAAGAGAGAGGGAGAGAGAGAGAGAGAGATGCATAAACAGAATGAGTTTTCGATAACTTATGACACCAGCTTAATGTCTGGGGGGACCGCGGGCACAAACACACGGGCGGGATTAATTTAAATAGCAAATAGCGTTATGGCAGGACATCGGCACACATGCTGGGATGGAGTGAGCGAGGCGCGGTGCCGCCAGGGGGCCGAGGGGCAGGGAGGGGGTGGGGGTCGTTTGCTGCCGATAAGGGGCTCCTAAAACCCCGGAAAATAGGTCACAGGTGGCGAGGGGTCGTCGCGGCGGGAAGGAGGAGGGGTCGTGCCGGTAGTGCTATGGCGCTGGAAGGAACTTGGAAATATTGATGAATAGGGTCGTTAGGCGTGAGCAGCTATGGAGCGCGGCCTTTGTGAGGAAGTGCCAGTGGCCGGGTTGGTGTCGGGGGGGGAGGGGGGTGCCTGGACGCTTTTGCCGCTGGGATGGCACGCGCCGTGGAGGGAGGAAGGAAGGAGTGGGAAGGGAACGGGAGGATAAACAGGGAGTGGGAGAGATAACAAAGGGAGAAAGGGAAAGAAAGGGAAACGTAGATACCGTAGATAAGGAAATAGATAGGCAACAAGAAACAGAACATAGAATGAAGAGAGGCAGAGACCGAGGCAGAAAGAGAACGCGAAAGACAGAGACATTAAGAGAAGAGACCGAGGCAGAAAGAGAAAGGCAGAGAGAGAAAGAGGAAAGGAGAGAAAGAAACAGAGACAGACAGAGAGAGAGGGAGAGAGAGAGACGGTGTTGTGGGGAGGTCGACAGCGCTCGGGCGACGGCGATTTGGTCGGGATTAGCGGTGTTTGCGGTATGGGAACAACGCAGCCGCCAGCCCCGCCATCAGCTGCGGAGGTGAGGTGCGGGCAAGAGTCGGGTTCGCGGAGGGAGAGGGAGGGAATGAGAAGGAAAGGGAGAGAAGGGGGGAGGAGAAGGAGAGGGGAATAAAAGAGAGGAATGGGAATGGGAGAGAGGAAGGAAAATAAGGGAGAAGGTGAGGGGGAGAGGGAGAAGGGGAAGGAGAGAGAGAGAGAGAGAGAGGGAAAGAAAGGGAGAGGAAGAAGGAGAAGGAGTAAGAGAGGAAGAGAAGGAGAAAGAGAAAGAATAGAAGGTAGAACAGTCTGGAGATAGTCAGAGACTAGCGAGAGAGAGACAGAGAGCCTAGAGAGAGAGGCAGAAGGCAGGAAACCCTCAAACGAAAGTAAGAGTGACAGTGCCAGAGCGAGTAAGAGTAAGGGAGAGTAAGAGCGAGTGCGAGGCAAGAGCCAGAGCGCGGGGGAGTGGGGGGGGGGGGCCTCTGTGTACCCTCCGCCCCGCCGGTTTGCAGTCGTGTTGCTATTTTATATTAGCGGTTCCCCGGTCTCTGTAATGCTCGAGTAAATATTGATGGCGGGAGGTTTACAGCGCTTCCAGGTGGCGTGAGTTGGCGGCCGCGGTAATGTGATATAGGAAGGCTCTTGTACTTCGCTGTGTTGCAGGCTTTGCACTCGGCTCGGCCAGATGTTGCGAGGGCGCCAGGCACTGGAGGAGGGCCGCTCGCTCTGCCCGCTTTTCTTTCTTATTTTTCTTTCTTTCTTGTTGTTTTTGCTGAATTTGTTTGAGTAGAGTGAGTGTGTATTTACGGATTGATTTATTTTTATATTTAGTCTGTAGGTTGTTGTATTTTACGCCTGTTTACTTCAGGTTGAAGAGACTGTCACTCTGTTCATCTCTTTATTTTTGTTACGATTTTCATTAATTTTCACTGAACGTTCACAATCTATCGTCTACTGGTCGCTCAGAGGTCGACAAAAATGCAGCGATATTGTGAGTCTCTCTCTCTCTCTCTCTCTCTCTCTCTCTCTCTCTCTCTCTCTCTCTCTCTCTCTCTCTCTCTCTCTCTCTCTCTCTCTCTCTCTCTCTCTCTCTCTCTCTCTCTCTCTCTCTCTCTCTCTCTCTCTCGGCGGAGAAATAAACGTGGATAAACGGCGTGGATATGGATTAGGCAGGATAAGAGACCGGAGGATAGCGAGCGGCAGGTGACGAGGGGGATGGATTAGTGTGGTTGTGTTAAGCTTTTAATGATTGCGGTGCTGGTAATGGTAACTTTAAGAGGACGGGAGAGCGCTACCGGTATTAGCGGCGGCGAGGAGGGTGACAGCAGCAGCAGGTCACAATGGCCGACGATGCAGTTCAAGCTGATATTTATTTTTGTTTGTCGACGAATAGTTTGAGAGCGCCGAGCTTTTTTTTTATTATTTTTTTAACATGATTAACATAAACAGCGACGCCCCAGTGTGCACGGGCGCTGATATCCCGTTGCTAATGAAATTAACAACAGCGGCGCAAACAATGGATTCCCTCACATCGCCGCGTCTCGCCAGCACTGTGATGATAACCAGAAGTGCAAGCAAGTTATCCTCACAGTGGGAGGATGTTGTTCGCCGTTGGAGCGTGGCAGCTGGGCCGCTCGCACTCACGCCCTTACGCCAGCGGGACAAACATCTCCCCTCCCCCCTTTCACCCGGGGTCTGTGGAGCGCCCCCTTCCCCTCGCCTGCTCACACTCCCCTGCCCGGGACTTGCTCCTTTCTCTCTTGCTCTTGCTCTGTATCTTTCTCTTTATATTTCTCTTTCTCTTTATATTTCTCTTTCTCTTTCTCTTTATATTTCTCTCTCTCTCTCTCTCTCTCTCTCTCTCTCTCTCTCTCTCTCTCTCTCTCTCTCTCTCTCTCTCTCTCTCTCTCTCTCTCTCTCTCTCTCTCCCTCCCTCCCTCCCTCCCTCCCTCGTTCACCGGGGCATGTCTCGTGGCGGCCCTTTGCTCTCTGCCGGTCGAGAGGCTGCCCTGGCCCTCCGCTGCCCTGGCCCTCCGCTGCCCTGGCCCTCCGCTGCCCTGGCCCTCCGCTGCGGCCTCCGAGGTGGATGCACTCGCTGGTCGGATGAAACGTCGTCCAGAAAACTTTTATTTGTTGTGAGTGAGGAAAGACGCGAGAAAAAAAAAGGACGGAGAAAGAAACCCACGGCACTTTTTCCCTCTCTGTCTCTCACCTTAGAAGTCTTTCTCGTCCAGATAAGCTTGTGGCGCGAGAGAAAAATGTGTATATATATATTTGTGTTTCCTGTCTCCCGTGACGATGGCTAAAATGTCAGCTTAAATACAGTAACTTCAAGAAGGCGGTACCGGTTTTTAAGATCAGCGGCGGCGAGGCAGCATTCACTCTAAGCTGCTTACACTAGTACAGAACCATCCAGCAGATGTGTGCAAGGCGTGGAGGGGGATATGTTGAGAGGGATAGGGAGGGGAAGAGAGAGAGAAAGAGAGAGATTAAAGAATGAGAGAGAGAGTGAGAAGAGAGCACAGAGAGAGAAGTGGGGAAAGGCAAGAGAGAGAATGAGAGAGAGTGTGTTGTACACAAGGTGTTTCCCCCGAGCATCCTCGCTAATCTCTCGCAAAGTCGTCGGGCAAAACAGGCGGGGGAGCGGTCGGGGCGCTAATCGGGGCCATGAGAGTGCGACAGAAGCTGCCCAAGTCGGGTCGAAAATGCACCGGCCGCCTATTAAAAGGATCCGTCCCGGGCGCCGTAAATCAGGGCCGACTTCCCCCGCGGTAGAAAGTTGGCAGGAGAGGAGGGTGGCCGGGCGGGCGGGGCGGGCGGGGCGGGCGGGGTGGGCGGAGCTGCGTCCCTCCTCGAGTGAGACACTTAAGACGGGTCATTTATCTCGGCCAAGACAACACGAGGACGGCCATCCACCGGGCCAGGCGAGGGAGCGGGCGGGAGGGTAGGCGGGTGGGCGGCCGGGCCAGGCTGATGCAGCGGCCGCGGGCGGGGTGGGGCGGCGACACCAGCCAGGCGTCCCGGCCCGTATCTCGCGCTGATTGATGCTCTATGGCACCTCCAGGGGCGTGCCGGCCGGGCGGAGAGGGGGTAGGGGAGGGGAGGGCAGGAGGCGTTCACACGTACGGACACTCTCGCTCGCTTGATCTCTCTCTCTCTCTCTCTCTCTCTCTCTCTCTCTCTCTCTCTCTCTCTCTCTCTCTCTCTCTCTCTCTCTCTCTCTCTCTCTCTCTCTCTCTCTTCTCTCTCTCTCTCTCTCTCTCTCTCTCATCTATTTCCACTCCCATTTCCTATCTCTCTCCCTTACCCTTTTCCTCTCCCTCTCCCCTCCCTCCTTCCCTCCCTCTCACGCCTCCGAGTCCCCCTGGCCTGCTCCTCCCTCGTACCCTGCGCTCCTCCCCCGGACGTCTCCCCTCCCCGCCCCCTCCCTGCTCCTCCTCCCCGCAATCCATCCGCCAACCTCTTTTTTTTCTTTTTCTTTTTTTACCCCAGTCCCCGATCTGGCCCCCATCTCCCTCTCTCTCCCAGCCCCAGCCCCAGCGCCAGCCCGCGCCACCCCCTCCCCTGGGGCGGTGCGGGTGGCGGCGGCGGCGGCGGCGGTGGTGGTGGTGTGGCTGTGCTGGCTGGGAGGCAAGACAGTAATGAGCCATGACTTAATTATGGGCGCGGGCAGGCAGCCGGGCGCGGGGCGGGCGGTTGGGCGGCGGGGGGAGGGGGCGGAGGGGGGTAAGGAGAAGGGGGAGGGGGAAGGAAGAGGGGGTGGTGGTCGGGAGTAGGGGAGAGGGAGGGAAGAAGGAAGATGGCAGAGAGGGTGAGAGGGAGAGAAAGGAAGGGAAACACCAGAGGGAGGAAGAGAAGGGAGAAGGAGGGAGCGAGGAAGGGAAGATTATGGAGAGGCAAAGGGGAAGGAGGGAATCAGGAAGGAGAGGATGGACGTTGCGAGGAAGAGAAGGGCTTGGAGGGCCGAAGGAGTAGGGAAGGTGTGAGCGAGGAAGGGAAGGGAAAGGCCAGGAAGATGAAGGGTTAACGAAGGGCTGGAGGGGAAAGGAAGGGAAGAGGAGGGGAGGGAAGGGCCGGGAGCGTTTTGGCCGCCTCTGCTCCGTGGGATTAATGGCCACTCACACTCCCCGACCGCGGCCAGGCCCTCTCGCGCTGAGGGCCACTCGCGCCAGAGGGGAGCCTCCTCGCCTCGCCGCCGCCCATCCCGAGGGCGTTCCTTCCCCATGCCACAGAACCCCGTCGCCTCGCCCCCTCCCCCATCTCCCTCATCTCCCTAAGGCCACAGAAACCGATCATTCCCTCCTCTCCGCCAAGACCTCCCGAATCACCGCTCCCTCTCCTCCCCTCCTCTCTGGGAGCGCCTCAGAAACCCGACCATTTTCGCCGTCGCTTGCAGGAGTCAGTCAGTCCCTCTCAGGAGATTATTCCTTGCATCAGATAATCGTTCTCGTCCCAGGCAGCGGGTCTGGATTCGCCAGTCGCACCCCTGAAGATCGCCGAAGCCAGGAGCCCCAAAGGCCGCAGAAGGTAATCATTCCTACGTTCCAATCTCCGCAGAAACTCATCATTACAAATAAGAAGCTAGTGATTTCTCCCTAAAGAAGCTAGTGATTTCCCCTCCACACAGAAAACAGAAGCTCCAATTGTCCCCCTTTTCCCTCTCCCTCTCCCTCACCTTTCGTCTCCTTCTCCCTCACCCCCTCACCCCCACTTACAGAGTGCAGAAGTTAATCATTCCCCTTCTGACAGGCCCCAGAAGCTGATAATCTACCCCCTCCCCCCTGATCACATCCCCCTCCCCACCCCCCACTCCGTAGTAACCACAGCATGGGGTGTCATCCACAGGCCCTCAACGCAACACCATTTACATAAAAAGTGGAAGAAAAAAGTAAGGGAAGAGAGAAAGGGGAACGGGAGAGCGAGAGAGATTTGCAAAATAGGGAAACGTGATGAAGACGACGGCGAAGAGGCCACGGCAAGGCGATACCAAGACGAGGAGAGAAGATAAAAAATAAAAGAGAGAAAGGTCAAAACAGCGGAAGGGGGGAAAGGGCGAGAGAGAGGATTTGCAAGAACACCAAAAAGTGAGAGAAGGGGGAAGAAGAGGACGAGGACGTGGAAGAGTAGGAGGAGGACGACGACGACGACGACGACGACGACGACGACGACGACGAAGAGGAGGAGGGCGAAGGCGATGACAACTACAACGACGAAAACAGGAGAAAACAGGAGACAGATGAGGGGAGGGGAATAATAGCGCGGAGGAAACAGCCCAAGAGCACAATTGTTTATGCAGGCATGAGTCAGGGAGCGAAGCGTTGGTCCCCTGATACGCCCTGCTGGGGGCTGCTGCGCGCGGGGGAGAGGGGAGGAGGAAGGAGGAAGAGATGGGAGGAGGAGGAAGGAAGGAGAAGGAGGGGAGTAGATGAGAATGGAAAGGGGAGAGGGAAAGGAGGAAGGAGGACGGGAGTAGAAGAGCGGAGGAGGTGTACGTTGATACAAAAATGCGGACGAAGCGAAGGAGTAGGAAGAGAAAGGGAATAAGGCAAGAGAAGCGAAGGAAATGGAGCAAGAGGATAAAGTGGACACAGGAGGGAAAGTACAAGAAGGAAGCAAGGACAAGGGGAGTGACCAAGAAGAGCGAAGAGAGAGACGGAAGAGATAAGATAGGAAGCAATATCGAGAAGAATTAACCCGAGACAAGGTTGAAAGACCAAGCGGAAGAGGAGGACAGCGGGAGGACGAAGAGAATAAGAAAGCGAAGAGAGAGAACAGGAATAATAGGAGGAGGAGGAGGAGATAGAGAAGACTAACGTGATGCGGGCGCAAGTCGAGGCGTTTAAAGGCTGGGGCGGGGAAGGGAGGGGGAGGGGAGAGCATGTGGGTGGGGAGGTATTTACATGTAGGTGGGGAGGTATGTGGGTGACGAAGTGTGTAGGGTGGGGAGACCTGTGGGCGGGAGAGGGGAGGGGCGTATTTTAAGGGGCGAGGAAGCGGGAGACTCCGTTTGAAGGGAGTTATGCAAGGGGGAGAGGGAGAAGGGAGGGAGAGGGGGTGGAGTGCAGGGAAGGAGAGAGGAGGGGAGGGTCCACTTTATTGGGGTGAGTGAGTTGACCAGAGACACGAAAAGGAGGTGAGGGAAGAGAAGATGCACTCGTGATAAAGGAGGTGGGGGAGGAAGAGAGAGAAGGTTGGATGGACGGCGAAGGAGTGGGAATGAGAGGGATGGGTGAACGGGGAGAGAGAAATGGAAGAGAGGGGAGAAGGGAGAGTGAAGAAAGAGGAGGTGGGAAGGATTGAAAGAAGAGGGATGGAGTGAGGGAACATTGGAAGAATAAATAAAAAGGGAGAAGGAAGACGGGAGGGTGAAAGAACGAAGGGAGAGAGGGGGTAGTATAGGAAGGATGGAATAAGGAATCAAGGAAAGAAGAAAGATAGAATAATGCAAAAAGGATAAAAGTGAGGAAAGAATATGTCTTAATAAAGAGGGGTATGCGAGGAAAGGGTGGAAAGGTGAGATAAAGACTGGAAGGGCGAGAAGGGGGTGAGAGAGGACAAAAGAACGAGACGAACGACGCATCTCCCGGGTGAGTCCATAGAAGGAGAAATGTGCACTTGATTTGAAAATGCGGGCGGGTTCCTCGGCAGGTGCCTCTCCAGGAACAGTTATATTGGCTTACGATTTGCTTTTTTTTTCGTATTCATTGGTTAATTTATGATTTATCTCTTTACTTATTGATTTGTTTGTTTATTTATCTTGTTTTTTTTCTTCGTCGTAAGATTAATAAGTCTCCCCCCCCCCCATCTCTGCCCCACCGCCACCAGGTCTCACTCCTCGGATGCCTTGTTCCTTCTTTCCATCTTTCCTTGTTTCTCCATTTTTTTCTCTTTACTTTTTTGTCTTGTCTTCTTTTCCTCTTCATTCTTCTTTGTTTTCTCCTCCAATTCCCCCTTCTCCATTTTGATCCCTTCTTCTTCCTCCTTCTCCTCCTTTTCTTTCTCCTCTTCGTAATTGCTCTCTCTCTCTCTCTCCACTTCCTATCTCCTCTCCTTCTCACGCGCCCACTTAACACCTGATACCTGATCCTCCAACCACTCCCTCCCCTCCCGTACGCCCCCCCCCTCCTTCCCCCAGCCACCCCGCCACCCCCCTCTCCCTCGGGCGCCCCTACCCCTCCCTCCCCTGCCGGCTCGACCTGTGTGCGCTCACCCTGCCACCTCACGCCCTTCCTAGTCAAGCGACATGACTTCTCTGCGCCGTACCTGGCCTCCGCGCACCGCCTCTGCCGTCCCATTTGCATACGGCACGCACGGTCGGTCGGGTCCTGTACGTTGTGTACGAATGTACGCGACACTAAAGTATGTATCTATCTCTGTCTGTCTGTTTGTCTTTCTCTCTTTTTTCTCTTATTCTGTTTCTCTTATACTCTCTTATACTCTCTCTCTCTCTCTCTCTCTCTCTCTCTCTCTCTCTCTCTCTCTCTCTCTCTCTCTCTCTCTCTCTCTCTCTCTCTCTCTCTCTCTCTCTGTTTTTGTGTGTGTGTCTTTCTCTTTCTCTCCAATGAGCTCTTTTCTTCCTTTTCCTCTTTCCCCTCTTCCTCCTACCCCCCACCTCCCGCTCTTGCCTTCCAAGGACGTCGAGTTTTTATTTTTCCGTTGAACTCCCTCGCTTTCTCGCTTTTCTTCCCTAGGTTCGCGTTCCCGCTCAGATTTTCCCCCGCAGCCAAGGACGCTAAAAATTTCCCCCTAACTCCTCCTCTATTACTTGCTTTCCTTCCCCGTGCTCGCGTTCTCGCCCTCGGATTTTTCCCCTGTTGCCAAGGACGTCGGAGAATTTTCCCCCATTTTTTCCCCTTCTCTCGCTTTTCTTCCCCGTGTTCTTGCTCTCGGATTTTCTCCCTTGTAACCAAGTATGTCAGGATTCCCCCATTTTCTCTCTCTCTCCTTCTCCCTCTGTCTCTATCTTTCTCTATCCAACTGTCCCTCCCTCCCTTACTCTTCTCCCCTCCCCCTCCCCTCCCTGGCTTTACTTCCCCGCGCTCACGTCTCGCTCTCGTTTTTCCCCCTCCCCTGCAATATTGCCCGAAGCTCATGGATCTCCCCCGCACGCACCAGCTGTCAACGTATTCCCGCGTCTTTACTGCGTCTTTAAGAGCTCCCGTGCTCATCCACTCCCAATCCGGCCGTAATCCACCTCATTCTCCACAGCGCTCCGCCCCGCGTGGCCCTAGATCCGTCTCTTGCTTCCACTACCCACTAACCTCCCCACCCTCCCCCCTGACGCCCCCTTCCACCAGCCTGTCGTGCCCCCATTCTTCTCTTCTCGCCTCCCCCTTCCCTCCCTTCACCCCAGCCCTTCGTTCCTTCTTTCGCCTTTCTCATCTTCCCCCTCTTTCATATCTTTATCTTCGTCTTCCTTTTTTTCGGATTTCTTACCCTTTCGCTCTTGTTCTCTCTGTCTGTCTCGCTCTCCCCTCTACCTCCTCCTCACTCTTCCCCTTCCTTTCATCCCCCCCCCTCTCTCTCTCTTCCCTCTCTGCCTTGCCCCTTCCCCTCATCCTTCGCGCCTCTTCTCCTCGCGGTCTTATCTATCCCCTCTCCTATCCCCTCCCCCCCCTCCCCGAGCCGCGGCGCCGCCCTCAAATCCTCGCGAACCTCCAAAATGCTGAACTCTGGCGAGAAAAGGCGAGGGCGGAGATTGTGTGCGAGGGGAGGGGGCCGGAGGAGAGGGAAGAGGATAGAGAGGAGAGACGAGAAGAGAGGAGTGGGTGGTTTGTGTGTGTGTGGGTGGGGCGGCTGGGATAGGGTGGATGTATGTGTGTGTGTGTGTGTTTGCGTATCTGTGTGGCTGTGTGTGCATCAGGTTATGTTTAAAATCCAAGCGTTTATTTCCCCACTTTTTCTTTTTTCACTGCATTTAGCATGTCTTGTCATGTTCATGCACAGACACGCTTCTCTTTTCCCACCCACCCACTACCATAATCATGCACACGCCTACAGACCCACCCATAGCTCCACCCACCACCATAACCATGCACACACACACACACACACAGACCAAACCCCACCCGCCCGCCCGCCATGCAGCCACCCACCCACGTAGGCGTGTGTGTGGTGGCGCCGCCCTACATTCCGCCCCAGCAAGGTCGCGACCCGCCACATGTGAAATTCAGGGTCATTTTCAGCTGCCACGACATCTCGACCTCCCCCCACCCCCCACCACCGCCAACCTAAACTCCACACCCATGCATGTGCGTCTAACGGAATATCCTTTTTTTTACCTTTTCTTTTCTTATTCTTATTCTTATTCTTCATCATCTTCCTCCTCCTCCTCCTCTTGTTCGTCATCTTTCGGTTAAAATTTCCTTTCGTATGTGTTTTTTTTTTTTTTTTTTTTTTTAGAGAGAGAGAGAGAGAGAGAGAGAGAGAGAGAGAGAGAGAGAGAGAGAGAGACAGAGAGAGAGAGAGAGAGAGAGAGAGAGAGAGAGAGTGCGGGGGGAGGTAAATGGAGGGGGAGAAGCGGAGAGAGAAAGAGAGAGAGAGGGGGAGGGAGAGAATGAGAATGAGAATGTATGGTAAATATCGTAACGTGTTTTGTCGGAAGGGGAAAACGTCTTCCGTATGTTTCTTTGATGTTGGAGATCTAGATTTTGGTGGTTTGTCTTTGGCGGGGTAGGGTGGGGGAGCGGAGAAAGGGGAAAGGGAAGGGCAAGGAGAAAAAGGGGAAGGGGAAGGGGAAGAGGGACAGGGAAAGAAGAAGAGAGAGAGCAGGGAAGATCGAAGAAAGGGGAGACAAGAGAAGGGATTATAACAGGTAACTGCAAGGATTCCCTTCGCATAGTTGACTCCCCCCCCCCCTCCCCTATCCCAACGCTCTCTCTCCCCAATCCACACCCATTTCCTCCTCCTCCCACTCCCTATTTCTTCTCAATTCCAGCTCCTAACCCAACGCTCTTTCCCCTCACCCCTTTCCCTCTCTCACCCCTCCCATAGCTCCCACCCCTTTCTCTCTCTCCCTCCGCCCCTCTCACTCGCTCCCTCCCCATCGTCTCCCCATCCTCCTTCTCTCAGTCCTATCCTCTCTCCCTCCGTTCTTCTCCCCTCCCCTCCCTCCGTCCTTCTCCCTCTCCGTCTGTCCCTCCCCCCGTCCCATCTCACTCGCTCCTGGATGACACACACGCTCGCACACGCACTAGCAGTCCCCGCCTCGAACGGCCGCCCATAATAATTATCATAAGGATTAGCGCTTGTGTGCTCGACACTTCTCGCCGCCGTGTCATTTCCGAGGGCGCGCCGGACGAGCTCGCCGCCGGCTCGCCTTGCTTGTTTGTCCCGTTGCTTGTTCTGTTGAATTGCTTCTTTTTGGCCGGATGATTGCCTGTTTGAGCGGGATTGGTTGTTTGTGTTGGATTGATTTTTTGTTTTATGTTATTGCTTGTTTGTTAGATTGGTTGTTTGTGGGATTGGTTGATTTTGAGGGATTGGTTGTTTGTGTTGGTTTGATTTTTGGTTTTATGTTATTGCCTGTTTGTTAGATTGGTTGTTTGTGGGATTGGTTGATTTGGAGGGATTGGTTGTTTGTTAGAGTACTTGTTTGTGACTGCCTGTTTTGTTGGCTTGTCTGTTGGTTGCGTGTCAGGTTGCGTTGTTCGCTGTTTGTCTTGTTAGAGTTGTAGAGTCAGTCAGTTATCAGTGGAGGCATTGTGAATGAGATAGTAGTAAAAAGTGGTAAATAAGCGAATAAAATGCTTACATGCATGCATAAATATATACATACATGCATGCATATCTGTATTCACATATAAATCTCTCTCTCTCTCTTTCTCTCTTTCTCTTTTTCTCTCCCTCCCTCTCTTTCTCTTTTTCTCTCCCTCTCACTTTCTCTCCCCCTCCTTCTCTTTCTCTCCCCCTCCCTCCCTCTCTTTCTCTCCCTTCCTCCCTCCGTCCCTCTCTTTCTCCCCCACCCTCCTTCCCTCCCTCTCTCCTCTCATTGTGTGTGTATAAGAGAGCACGCAGGCCGAGCGACTTTTGTTGGCGGAGCGATCTCGGTGTGACGGGGCAGTGAGTTCATGGCGCCAGGCTCGGACGCTCCTTCCTTCCCCTGTCACTGTCCGACGTCTGGCTGAGGAGGTGAAGTGACCACGCCAGTGACCGTGAGGAGGAGGATGGAGGGGTGAAGTGGGAAGGCGTAGGAAAGAGGGATGTTGGAGGGGGTAGGCGAAGAGAGAGGGCGTAGGGGAGGAGGGAACAAAGTGGGAGGTTGTAAGGGAGGCAAAGAAGGAGGGCTAATGGGAGGGGGGGAAGGACGGTGGGGCTAAAAGGGAGGGCGTAGGGGACGGGGGGGGGGGGGGTCGGCCACTGCGCCTTAACGCCCTGATTGGAATTTTGGGGCCGCCCGCGACTAGGGTTCCTTACACAATGGGGCGGCGGGTCGTGTCCAGACTGATTACTCTCGGGACTCCTTGTTGTCGGGCCGTGCTGGGGTAGGGGCAGGGTGAGCAGAGGAGGTAGGGGCCGGCGGGGTAGGGGATGGGAAAGGGCGGCCTGGCTTTCGGCTCGCGGGACTTGTGATCGAAAGTATGGGTCGCGGGAGCCGGGGAGAGGGGCTGGGGCGGGGGTGGAGGGGGTGAGGACCCTTGTGACGTGCTGGTGCTCGGAAAGAGGGAATAGAGCGGTCACAGGGGGCAGGTGGGTGGGGGACACAGGGGGACCTGGAGGAGGCCTGTGTAGTGAGGTACGCGGCCGGGGATATGTCATATATCGTCCTTCTTTGCCGGGGCTTCCTGCGCTGGGAACTTGTTGTGGAGTTGGGGCCGGAGTTGCTTGTGGCTGCCGCCCGCGCTGCTGCACTGCCGTCGGAGGTGCTGTGGAGGCGTGCGGCTGCTGCTGTGGTGCTGTGCAGGACGCAGCACCGACGGCCCCGTCGCGCCAACGTAATCCAGCTTTTCGTCTTGAGGCTGCAGCCGCTGCCAGTGCCACCCGCTCGCCTGTGCCTGTGTGTGGGCGCCCTGCCTCCCTGCCGTCGCGTCTTTGTTGTAGGTTTAGGCGAGCCCTCGAGGCTGTGCTGACGAGCTGTCTGATCCCTGCCAGAGAAAGCAAAGGGGGCAGTGAAGAGCGAGGGAAAAACGGGGCTAAAAGAGGATGTCGTCGACGGCGCACAAAAAGGCTCGAGGACGGCACAGGAAGATTTGGTAAGGTTAAAGGGAGGCATGAGAGGGAAGTCAAGAGGGCGGGGAGGGAGGAGAGGGGGCCGGAGGAGGAGAAGGGGAGAGGAAATGGAGGGCGAGAGGAGGAGGAAAAGGAGGAAGGTACCGGGAGTGGGGGGAGGAGGCAGGGAAGGCAGGCGGTAAGTGCGACGAAGGCCACTGAGAAGACGTCTATAATGGTGACGGGACGAAGGGGAGAGGTGGGTGGCGGCGAGGCAGGAGAGAGAGAGAGAGAGAGAGAGAGAGAGAGAGAGAGAGAGAGAGAGAGAGAGAGAGAGAGAGAGAGAGAGAGAGAGAGAGAGAGAGAGAGAGAGAGAGAGGCTGACGGGGGAAACTTGGGTTGTGGCGGCTCTGTTTACATAAAAAAAGCGGAAGCGATGCTGATGGCGCTGGTGCGGCGGGGATATAGCGGGGCGAGGGAGGGGGAGGGGGTCCCCAGGGCACCGCCGAAGAGCGAAAGCGACGCAGGGAAGGCGAAGGGAGATATAAAATATGAAGGAGCGGGGCACTGGAGGAGCGTGTATGATGTCGGCGAGGGAAGAGCGCGGGGAGGGAGAAGCGGGAGATGGCACACGGGCAGTAATGAGGGGAGAGGGAGACGCGATGAAGCACAGACAGAGTGTAAATAAAGAACGAAAAGAACGCCAACAGGTAGCACAGGCCGGCGGCAGAGATCTGGTGTATATGGCAGCGGCGGAAATAAAAACGAGACCAGGAGAGCGCGAGGGGGAGACTGATTGCGGTGATAGCAATAAAGTGTGTGCGTGTGTGCGTGCGTGCGTGTGCGAGCGCTCGACGACCCGTGTCAGTCGCCCATGGATGTGCCATCGGGAACACTACCAATAACTTTAACAGCTTTTGGACGACATATTCCACTGGCTTCTGACGGAGGGACACAAAAGTGCGTCGGCCGCGTTTAGTGACAGGCATAACGATCCCGGGCGAGTGGGAGCCAGCCCTGATCAGGGCCATCTGGAGGGCGCTGGAGGCAGCCCACGGCGCCCATGTATAATGGAACGGACCTGCTGTGACTCACACGCCGTCCGCCATCGATAGGTCACCGGACGGACGGACGGACGTGGCGCCTCCTGTGGACCCCGTGACTCGTGCCCAGGCGGGTCCTCCTACTCCTCCGGCCTGCTTCCTTCTTTATCCTCCTCCGCTCCTCTTGTGCGTTCTCCTCCGTTCTTTCTCCTTCCTCCGTCCTCTTCCTCATTTCTTGTTCCTGCCTCCATCCTCCTACCCGCGTCCTCTTCCTCTTTCCTTCTGTGCCCTTCCTCTTTCCGCCTCCGCTCTTCCTCCCCCGCCTCCTCCGCCCGCCCTCGGCTCCTATCACCGCCAACAACCACATTACTGCCTTACTTGGATTACGAGCGGCGCGCGGGCGGCCAGCCTCTGCCTCCTTCCACGGCCGCTCGCCCAATTGCAGCTCGTTTGCATTTTTTCTCTCTCTCTACTTAATTCGCCTTGCTACAGCTGGAGCGCAGTGCCTGTTACAGCGGTGCAGGGCCCGGCTGGCCTTCATGTTGCATGCCTTGCAAGGTGGAGCTACCTTGCAAGGGGAACCAGTGCCTTGCACGGTGGACTTGTACTTTGATGTACATTGCAAGATAGACTGATGTCATGCAAAGGAAGGGGGTTGTATCTTGCAAGGATTTGTACCTTGCAGAGTGCGTGCCTGTCGTGCAATGTGGTCTCGTGCCTTGGAAGACGGACCCGCGTCTCAGAAGGCACGTCGGGAGGGA
>NC_091559.1:13561673-13576673 GCF_042767895.1 Penaeus vannamei | reverse complement strand
ATGCATGATCCCCGGCGCCGAGGCCCGGCCGGGAATCCGTGCAGCCATTGCGCCGCTGATGAGAGGGCGGGACGCGGCGGAGCGGAAGAACTGCGGAAGGCACGCGAGGAGGCGTAATGTCGCTCGCTTGTCACGGCAGACACGGCGGCGCTCTACGCCGATGGCCCCCGGTGCTCCGCCGGCGAGGGACGGGGAGGCGGAGGGAGGCTGGCGGGGTGGGGGACAGGGGAGGGAAGCCGAATGGAGGGAGGGCGGAGGGAGGGAAGTTGCGGCGGCGGCAGACTAAGTTTAGGAGAGAGATTGCCGGACTGCGGAAGACTTTGAGAGAGAGAGAGAGAGAGAGAGCGCTGTAAAAGGGCAGCTGAGCGGGGGCCGTTGCCGCGTGCGGCAGACGCCTCCGGAGGCGGTCGCGTCCGCCTCATTAGCATATTCACACGGCCACCGGCGGCCGCCCAGGTGCCGCGGGAATTATTCATGCGTTAACGTTAAGCTGTATTTACACTCGGGAGTTCATGCGGCCCGAGGCGGCCTTGACACCTGTGCGCGCGCGCGCCTGCACGTACACTTACGCGTGGACGCGCTGCTTCTGCATCCTCTCTCTCTCTCTCTCTCTCTCTCTCTCTCTGTCTCTCTCTGTCTCTCTCTCTCTCTCTCTCTCTCTCTCTCTCTCTCTCTCTCTCTCCCCTCTCTCTTCTTTTCTCTTCTCTTCACTTCTCTTCCATTCTCTTCTGGCTCTCTCTTTCTCACCTGAATTCTCAATCCATGACACTTATGTCCCCTTGCCCCCCCCCCCCTCCCAGCACATAGCATGCCCATCGTTTCACTCTTTGTCAATACGAGATATTAAAGCGTCTATCTCCGAGACGAATGTATTTGTTGCCATCTGGCGCTCTGCTCTTGGCAGACCTTGCTTTGCATGAGGGAAGAGAAAGAGAAGAGAAAAAGAGAAATGAAAGAACGATAAAGAGGGAGGGAAGGAGACAGACAGACAGACAGACAGACAGACACACGCACACACACACGCGCGCGCGCGCACACAGATAAACAGAGAGGGAGTGAGAAGGGATGAAAAGAGAAGAGGAAGGCGACCACACTGCACAGAAGAGAAGAGAAAGGAAACCACAGAAGAGAAAAGAAAATCCGAAAAAAAACAGGAAATAAATCCAGAGCAAAAAGCAATTTACTTTATCGGCGCATCCTTCATATTCCTTCGACGTCGTGACATTGAGCGCTCCACGGCGTGTCATTCCCCTCCTTCGGTCCCTCTGCTCTCTTCCGTCCTCCCTCCTCATCCTCTTCCTTCCTCCTCTTCTTGCCTCTTCTTTTCTCTCCCTCTTTTCTCTCCTCCCTCTTCATCCTCTTCTCTCTCTCTCCTCTTCCATCTTCCTCTTTTCCCTGCTCCTTCTTCGTCTCCACTCATCCTTTCTTTCCCTCCTACTCTCTCTTCGTCCTCCTTTTTTTCTCTTCCTCATTTCATTTTCAGAGCCCCAATCTTTCTCCTTCTTTTTCCATTCCTTCCTTTCCTTCTTCCCTATTCAACCCTTTTACTCCCTCTTTCTCTCCCTCCCATTGCCTCCTTCTTCTTCTGCCCCCTCCTCCTCTTTCTCCTTTGCCTCCTGCATTCTGCCTTCTTCCCTTCTTCTAATCCTCCTCTTCCTTCTCTGCCTTTTTCCTTCCACAAAATCCCTTGCTGAGCCCTCGTCTTTCCATCTCCCCCTTCCACCTCTGTCGTTTTGTCTTTCCCTTCCACTTCTTTCGTTTCTATTTTCTGTCTATCCGCCTCCTCTCTCTCTCTCTCTCTCTCTCTCTCTCTCTCTCTCTCTCTCTCTCTCTCTCTCTCTCTATATATATATATATATATATATATATATATATATATATATATCTCCTTCCTTCCCTCCCTCCCTCCTCCCTCCCTCCCTCCCTCCCTCCCTCCCTCCCTCCCTCCCCTCCTCTCTCTCTCTCTCTCCTCTTCCTCCTCCTCTTCTACCTATTCCCTACCCCGCTTCCTCGGTTCCCCTCCTCCCTCCCCCAACCCCCCCTTCCCCCTCTCCCCTTCCCGCGGCCCCCTGGCTGGTGCATGATTAAATAACACGGCGCGCGGAGTGGTGCCTTGTGGGGGAACTGACTCATGCTCAGCCCCATGCACTCGCCCGTCTGCCCGGGGATGTGCGGGCGTGGGTGGGGTGTGTGGGTGTCTGTGTGGGTGCTGGAGGTGCGTCGTGGGCGTGGGTGTCTGTGTGGGTGCTAGAGGTGTATCGTGGGCGTGGGTGTCTGGGTGGGTGCTGGAGGTGTATCGTGGGCGTGGGTGTCTGTGTGGGTGCTGGAGGTGTATCGTGGGCGTGGGTGTGTGTGTGGGTGCTGGAGGTGCGTCGTGGGCGTGGGTGTCTGGGTGGGTGCTAGAGGTGTATCGTGGGCGTGGGTGTCTGGGTGGGTGCTGGAGGTGTGTCGTGGCCGCGGGTGTCTGGGTGGGTGCTGGAGGTGCGTCGTGGGCGTGGGTGGGGAGTGTAGGTGTCTGTGTGGGTGCTGGAGGTGTGGCGTGGGTGGGGAATGTGGGTGCTGGAGGTGTGGCGTGGGTGGGGAGTGTGGGTGCTGGAGGTGTGGCGCGGGTGTGGGTGTCTGTGTGGGTGCTGACGTTGCGGATTTTCTCTTTTCCATTTTAGTGGAGAGATTTTTGTAGGCGGAATGACACGTAGAGAGCGAGCTGCTCTCTTTCTCCCTTTCTCTCTCTTCCTTTCTATCTCTCTCCCTCCCTCCCCTTCTCCCTCTCCCATTCCCTTCCCTCCCTTCTCCCTCTTCTTTCTCTTCCCCTTCTTCTCCCTCTCCCTTCTCCCTCCTCTCCTCTCGCTCCTCCCTCGTTCCTCTCCGAATTCGAGTGAATGGCAGGGGAACAAGTAGTCAGAACAGACAGGCAGGGGGTCAGCCTGTGGCCGAGTACGTGTCTGTGTATGTGTACGTGTGTATGCGTGTGTGGATTCGCCAGATGTGTGCACGTAGGGTTTGTGTGCGTTTGTGTAGGGTGTGTAGGTGTGTATTGAATGTGTGTTTGTTTATGGCTGTGTCTGCATGTGCCTTCGATGTATTTGTGTTTGTCTGTGTTAATTACATGTACTCATGCAAGTATGTGTGTGTATGTGTTAATGTAAGTGTGAGTGGATGTGGGTGGGTATAGGTGTGTACATGTGCGCATGCATGTATGTATGTGTGTGTGTGTGCGTTTTAATGTGAGTTTGGGTGGATGTGGGTGGGTATAGGTGCGTACATGTGCGCATGCATGTATGTGTGCGTGTGCGTGTGTGTGTGCGTGTGCGTGTGCGTGTGCGTGTGCGTATGTGTGTGTGTGTGTGTGTGTGTGTGTGTGTGCGTGTGCGTGTGTGTGTGCGTGTGCGTATGCGGCAGCCGTCGGGCCATTATTTATCACGCTGCTGCTCCCCACATGTCACGCCTGGTTTGTGCGCGGATACCATCCTCCTGCAACTCGCCTGAGCACGGTGGGGGCGGGGAGGGGAGTGGAGAGGGGGGAGAAGAGGATGAAGATAGGGATAAGGAGGGGAGGGTCTAAATGGGGGAGAGCAGGGTGAGGAGAGGGAAAGGGAGGCAGGCAAAAGGGGAGGAGGATGAAGATAGGGGAGGAGAGCGGAGCGAAGAGGTGGGGGATGAAGATAAAGGCGGGGAGGAGAGGAGGATGAAGAAAAGGATGGGAGGCGAGGAAGGGAAGACTCTTGAGACGGAAAAGGGAGACGAAGAGTAGGGTGCAAGTAGAATGACGAAGAACGAAGAAAGGAGAGGAGAAAAGAGGGCAAGACAAGTCAAGTAAGAGGGTTAGACAATGAAAGAAAGGAAAGAGGAGAAAGAAGGAAAGAGAATGAGAGGCGAAGGAAGGAGGAGAAGCAGCATCAGTGGAGGAGTTGGCACAAGGAGAGGAGATGCGGGCAGCCCAGCGGAGGCCGAGGCGCCGGTAGATGAAAATCTGGGAAGCGAGCGGCGGCGTGGGACGTTGGGGGGGGGGGGGACGTTAGAAGGGGAGGGGGTGATCAGATCAATTAGTTTCAATTCCCTTTGTTACAATGGATAATCTTTGCTGTGACATGCTGTCTGCTTTTATTCTGCTTCAGATGGGTGGATAGATAGATAGATGGATGGATGGGTGATAGGTAGACAAACAGACAATACAGAGATGCATAACTAAATCCGATTCAACAACAACAACAACAACAACAAAGAAAAAAAAGAAAAAAAATATATATATACATATATACATATATACACACACACACACACACACACGCACACACACACACACACACACACACACACACACACACACACACACACACACACACACACACACACACGCACACACACACACACACACACACATATATATATATATATATATACATATATATATAATATATATATATATACATGTGTATATATAAGTATATATAAATGTACATATATGTACTTATATATATATATACATACATACATAATATATATGTATATATATACATACATACATAATATATATGTATATATATATATATATATATATATATATATATATATATATATATATATCAACATTCAAATCCAGAAAATAATCCGCAGCCTGTCAGTGACTCGAGCTCTTATCGCAAGAAGCGCATGGCGACAGCGTGGGTCACGTGACTGCCCGTGCGACCCGCGATTAGCAGCGCCCAATCCCAATCAGTGAGCGCCGCCTCGCCCTCCGCGCCGCCCCGCCGCCGAGGGAGCCGGAGGAGCCCCCGCGAGCGAAGGACAGCGGAGGGGGTTTCATGGCGACTAATTGGGTGCTGTTGCAGAGGCGCAGATGGTGAGGCGGCCCCGTCCGAATTCCCTGAAGGAGGAGGGGGATTTTGTGCGCGTGTCCGTTCGGGTGTTGCTGTCTCTGTTGTTTCTTTGGATGTGGCGTCAGGGCGAAGGGATGGCTTCCCGTTTGTTTGTTTTTCTTTTCTTTTTCTTTTCTTCGCTTTTATCTTTGCTTCCTTTTTCTATTTTATATTCTTATTTCCTCTTCTCTCTTCTCTCCCCCCTCCTACTCCTCTTCTTCCTCCTCCCCTCCTCCTCCCACCTACTCTTCCTTCTCCTACCTCCACCTCCTCCTCCTTTTCCTGTTCCTTCTCTTACCTCCTCCTCCTCCTTTTCCTCTTCCTTCACTTACCTCCTCCTCCTCCCACCTCCCCCTCCTCCTCCTTTTCCTCTTCCTTCTCTTACCTCCTCCTCCTCCTCCTCCTTTTCCTCTTCCTTCTCTTACCTCCTCCTCCTTATCCCCCTCCTTTATCTCTATATCCTCTTCGCATTTCCCTCCCCCTTTTTACCGGCGCTGCGCCCGGGCCGAAAGAGCGGGCAAAGGCACGGGGATCTTTGATGTAGAATATCCAGAGGTGGACTTATAGCTGGAGATGAGATCCCGTGTCTTTTTTTTCCTTTTCTTTTCTTTTTCTTTCTTTCTTTCTTTTTGCCTTTATTAGACTTTGGCAAATTAAAGGATCTGAAAGGAGTGTTTGTTTTTCGCCGTCACTTTTCCTAGTTCTTTCATTTTTCTCTTTTGTTGTTGTTGTTTTGGTCTTCTTCGTTTTCTTATTCTTCTTGATCTTCCTTTTTTCCTCGTCGTTTTCTTTTTTCCTCTCTTCCTTTTCCGCGACACCTACCTGCCTTTTGTTCTTCATCACCTCCTGCTTTATCTTCATTTGCTTCATGCCAATGATCATCATCTCCGTCTCAGTTCTTCCCTGAACCAATTTCCCTGTTTTCTCCCTGCTTTTTCTTCCTCCTCTTCTCCTGCCTCATCTCCCTTTGCTTCATTCCCTTCATCATCATCTCCTCATTCCTTCGCTGTCTCATGAACGGAGACATTTTCCCAAGACGCCCGCGACCCACTGACACCTCCTTGTGCAACGGACGCCCTCGGAGCCACATTCCTTGTTGCAACAGGATGCCAACCTTGCAAGTGTGGCTCGTGCACGGGCGTGGATGGCGAGAGAGCGAGGGCGTGGGCGAGGGGCGGCGAGAGAGCGAGGGCGTGGGTGAGGGGCGGCGAGAGAGCGAGGGCGTGGACGAGGGGCGGCGGGCGACCCTTGCCACGTCCTTCGAGTTGAGGGGAAACGGACCGTGCTCTCCCCTCCTGACGATAGCTTCGTTGCATCGCCGATTGCATTCCCGCGCTGGGCATAGGGCCTTCTGGGGAGATGATCCCGTCTCGTTGCAAGGAGCGGCTGTTGCAAACGGCCTGGCGGAGGGGTCGCGGGGGAACCAGGCCGGGATTTTGTTGCACTTTTGTGAGAGAGAAGAAATGGATAGATAATAGTAGAAAACATCGTATTTCGGATGGTCTCTGAGTTCAGTGTAGGTTTGCGTATGCAGTGACACGCGCTTCCGTGAGGTCAGACTTACTTCACATTTAAGTAAATGGATCCCTGCTGACGCCACGTTTCCTTTCCTTCATCATCATCGGCATCGTCATCGGTATCACCATCATTGTTATTATCCCTTATCTACCTTCGTCATCGTCATCATCATCCTCATCGTCCTCGTCCTCCTTCTCCTCTTCTCCTTCCTCTTCCTCCTCCTCCTCCTCCAGCTCCACCTCCTCCCGTTTCCAAGACGCACTCGGGATGCCGTCGGGTCGCCCAGGGAAAGGAAGAGGATGGAAGATCATCCTCAGTATCCGTCTCTTCTTCCTATTTCTCGTCCTCTTCCTCTTCCTCGTCTTACTGCGTCTCCGTATCGGTTGATTTCTCGTCTTCCTTTTTTCTTTTCCTTCTTCTTCTTCTTCTCAGCCTCCTTTCCCTCCTGATTTTTTCATTCTTCCTTCCTTCTGCTGTTCCCCTAGTCTTCTATATCTCCCACCCCTTCCTCTTCCTCTTTTCCTTCCTCTAGCCTCTTCTCCTTCCTCTTCCACTTTCTCGACCTTTTATCCGGGTAGAAAATCTGAAACGCTTCCCTCTGTGACAACTGTGGTGGTTATGGTAAGTTTACATCGTATTGTGACGTTGTGGTGAGGTGATAGTGGTTAACATACCACACGAAAATATGGTGACAGGAGCTCACTCTCGCGTTTTGGTGAGGGCGATAAGTGCGGTGTGGTGAGAGGGTATGGTGCGTCGTGTGATGAGGATGGTGATGGTGGTGATCGGCCGCGCTGTCGAGAGCGATCTGGGGGGTGGGGGGAGGTGTGTGTGTGTGTGGGGGGGGGAAGTCGAGCGCTCAGTGGAGGTCGATATAAGTGTATGTTACGGCATCACATGGGAAGTAGCAGTAACTGTCACATGTCAATATATGACACTCACCTCGTCTGGCTGGCATGGAGGGTGTGGCATGCGTTTCTTCGGGCGTATGTGGAAGTGTGAAAGAGTGTGATGGGCGCGGAGAAGGTGTGTGTCTGCCAGTTGTGTCTGTAGGGAATTGTGTGTGCGTGTGCGTGTGTGCGTGTGTGTGTGTGTGTGTGTGTGTGTGTGTGTGTGTGTGTGTGTGTGTGTGTGTGTGTGTGTGTGTGTGTGTGTTGGTGTGTGTATATTTATGTATGTATGTGTATACCTGTTTATGTACAAGTAATGTATGTCCCTCTGCCTATATACATAATAAGCGCCCCTTGACGTACACGCGATTGCCCGTATGCCTGTCCTCGTACGTACATAAAAGCGCGCGTGTACATGTGCGCGCGGACGTGTACATGTGTGCGTGTGTGCGGCGGGTGATGTGAGCGCGGGGATGGCCGACAAGAGCGTGTTGGCATGTACGAGGGTGAGTGACGACGCCGAGTTGGGAAGGCTTAGAAGAAAAGCTCGATGTTGCGGTGCTCGGGGGCGGGAGGGAGGGGTGGGGAGGGAGGTGCATGGCAGGGGCGGAGGGTGGGCGGGGTGATGGGAGGAGGGGAGGGAGGGAGGGAGGGAAGAAGTGGAGGAGGTGATGAAAGGGAGTGCAGTGAAGGGGCGGAGGGGGGACTTGGTGGATAATGGGAGACGTGTTGGAGGGGGAGGGTAGAGGGAAGGGGGAGGGGAAGGAGTGAAGGAAGGGGAGGGGAGCGGGAGGGAGTAGAGGAGGGGGAAGTGGTGAGGAATGAAGGGAGTGGAGGAGGGTGAAGGAAGGAAGGAAAGGAGAGAACGGAAGAGGGATGAAGGGATAAAAAAGCGATATAAGAGAAGTGGAGGGAGTGGAAGGATGTGTGTGTGTGGACTGAGGGTGGACCGAGCAGGATGCGACTGCTGGGTGGAGGAGGTGGGTGGGGGTGTCGGTGGCTGGCTGGGGGAGGGGGTGCGGAATGGCGTGAGGAGGGAGCGTGATCCATCACTACCTGTGCGGGGGAAGGGGAGGGGCAGGGAGCTAAAGGGGAAGCAGAGAGCAGGAGAGGCAGGATGAGTAAGAGTAAGAGAGAGAGAGAGAGAGAGAGAGAGAGGAGAGAGAGAGAGAGAGAGAGAGAGAGAGAGAGAGAGAGAGAGAGAGAGAGAGAGAGCCTGATTTACCTCGCCCCGCATGCGTCGCGATCGCGATATATGAGCAGTAACACCATTATTTACAAGTGCTAATCTAGAGCTTTATATGTCATGGCAAACCCTATGCCTCAAAGACTCTCTCTCTCTCTCTCTCTCTCTCTCTCTCTCTCTCTCTCTCTCTCTCTCTCTCTCTCTCTCTCTCTCTCTCTCTCTTCTCTCTCTCTCTCTATTTTACTCTTGTTCATATTTGAATACGTGTGCCTTTTTTTGCAATCGCGCGCTCACTCATTCTGGATCACACAATCACCTGTTAAATCAGTCACACACACACACATACACACATACGTGCACACGCGCGTGCACATTCGCACGCACCCGTGCACGCTAACCCGCACGCAAACGAGCGTAAGGGAAAAAGTTGAGGCGGCGAGCCGTGTCTGGTGACCTGTTCTGGGAGCGCGGGTCAGAGAGCAGAGGTCGAGGGAGGAGGAGGCAGGGGAGGCGGCACAGCGAGGGAACAGCGGAGGAAGCAGACGTTCGAGCGGGAGCAGCAGCAGCAGCAGCAGCGCAGAGCAGGAGCCTCGGATGAGAGAGCAGCAGCGTGTGTTTAAATATGAATGATGACGGTCGGGGAAGACACAAGTTAAGTGGGACCGATCAAAAGCCGGCCGGCCGAGCGAAGCGGCGCGGGCGAGCGAAGCCAAGTGGGAAGGAGCGAAGGAGAGTGGGAGCGGCGGAAATTAGCGACAGCTCGCGCCCTGCCCTCTCCCATCAAGCCGCACACGCACGGCAGCAGCCCTGCAGTCCCACTCAGGGTGCCAGGCGCCAGCACGCCCAGCACTCGACTCGCGCTTTTCTCACGTCCTGCACGCCCTTCAGCCTCGGCGGGGGCGGGGGGCGGGCGGCGGCGGGGGAGGGCATCCCCCGGTGGCCGCTGGACGCCGTGGTCGGTGTAACAGGGTCGGGAATCAAGGTAGAGAGGCTGAGGGGGCCTCCGAGCCACCTGCCCGGGTGTCGCAGCCGGCCCAGTGTGGTCGGGCGGTCGGGCTCAGGGAGGGCGGTCGGCTGGCTCAATACCGGACCCTCTCACCACCAACACGGCCGCCGCCGCCGCCACTACCACTGCCACCGCCCTCGTGCCGCCGCGCTTCGGACGCGTGTCACTTTGCTTCGGCCGCGATGTGGGTGGGAGGATCCGCGGCTCGGCGGGTGGCTGGCGCGCCGTGACTTACTTATCGCTCTGCCCCGGGCGCTCCGGCCGGGCTTTCTCGCTCCTTTTTGCCTCTTCCGCCGCCCGGGATCTTTAGGGCTCGGCGCAAGTTACGGCAGGAACAAACAGGGGAACTTCGCTGCCGCGAGGGGGCGGGGGCCAGGGGGAGGCCAAGGGGGGCGCTGGGGGCCAGGGGGAGGCCAAGGGGGCGCAGAAGGGTACCACGACCTCGACAGCTGTGCGAATGGCAGAGACACCGGGCTGGTAACCCAAGTGGACGCGAGAACACTTGTGTGTGCGTCCTAACAACCCAGTTAAATAGGCAAACACCCAGAACGCCCGCGCGCGGCCGCACACACACACACACACACACACACACACACACACACACACACACACACACACACACACACACACACACACACACACACACACACACACACACCTCTTCCCCCTTCCTGGCATAAATAGCAGACGCACCTTCACCTTGAGAAAATATCTAGACCTACACATTCTAACGGGCTCTCGCATACATACGTACACGGCCGCTCTCGCCTCAGCCCGCACGCACACGCGCGCACACACGCTCATAGGTCGCCGGGACGCACACGACGGCAGCCAGCGGGGATAAAAGCACTTGTCGCCGGGCGTCCCAGTCAGCCAAACACGTGAGCGAAAGGTGGAGGTGCGAGCGCTGTGCGGCCGACGCGCTGGGCCATCAATCAGCGGCCGCCTCGCCCGCCCGCCCGCCCGCGCCTCGCCTACTTAGAAGACAAATTAAACTATTAATTAATGAGGCCATGACTCCTGCAAGACGGCAGCCAGGCGCGCTCGCTCTCGCTCTCTCTCTCTCTCTCTCTCTCTCTCTCTCTCTCTCTCTCTCTCTCTCTCTCTCTCTCTCTCTCGCTCTCGCTCTCGCTCTCGCTCTCGCTCTCGCTCTGTCTATCGATCTATCTATCTATCAACCCATTTATCTATGTCTATCTTCCACTCTTTCTTCTCGCCTTTCCTTCGCCCTCCTTTCACCCCTACCCATCTCCTTCCCAATCTTTCTTCCTCCCATCCCATCCTCCTTCTCCTCCTCCTCCTCCTCCTCTTTCTCCTCCTCTTCCCCATCGCCCCCCACCCTCCTCCTTGCCGCCCGAAGCCCTCTCCCGCACGTCACTCCTTCCTCTCCAAACAGAAACGGAAGCGGATGGAAAATTGCGGAAACCCCCTGGAGGTTAGGGTCCCACCCCCGTTCCCTCTCCTGTAAGAGCGAGGTTGTGGTGGTGTTGGGGGGGAGGGGGGAGTGGGAGAGGATGAGAAGAGGGAGTAGGGGGGGAGGGGGAAGTGAAATGCTGCTGATGCTGATTATGGGAACCCGGTATTGTTGCAGCCTAATGGTAACTAAAGGAGCAGTCACTGTCCAAAATTGTGAGGAGTTGCATAATTACGGGCACATGAGTGTTGCAGGGGTGGCATGCCGGGGGCGAAAGGAGTGGAGGAGAAACAGGCGGAGAAGGAGAGGGAAGAGGGAGAAGGGGAGGAACGGTGGGCGCCAGGAGGAGGTCGGAGGAGGTAGCGGCAGTATGGTGGTGGTGGTGGTGGCGAGGGCCGTGTTTGTGATAAGGGCGCGAGGAGGGGGCGGTGATGTGTCAGTGTTGCGCGTATAAACCACCGCGGTGCCTGTGGTAATGGCCGTGGCGTCTGGGCGAGCGGGGAGGGGCCCGGGAGGGGAGAGAGGGCGGCGGGGACCCGGCCGCCGCGAGGAGGGACAGGGAGGGAAGGGGGCCGGGGCGGGGAGAGTAAAGGAGCGAGGAGTGCGGTCGAGGCAGGAGGAGGAGGAGGAGGAGGAGGGGACGGGGATAAAATATGAAGACGAGGTGTACCGCTGCGATCTCGGCCGGTCTGATGAGCGAGCCCGAGCCGCCAGGCGGTGTGTGTACCCAGCCGCGCCGATGTCTTGACTCTCCTTCGTCGCTGTTCGCTTCTCTTCGTCCCCGGCCTCGTGTGCGCCCGAGACCGGAGGATGACGGCTTGTTATTGTTATGGGCGGGGAGGGAGGGGCAGGGGGAGGGCCCGGGGGCGGGTGGTGCGGGCCGGCCGCCGGGGGGAGGAGGAGGGGAGGCGAGGAGGCGAGGCGATGGCAGAGGAAGGCGGATAGATTAGGGAGAGGGAAGAGGAGGGGCGCCTGCAAGAGGTGGAGGACGACGAGGAGGAAGAAGTGAAGGAGTAAAGGGAGAGAGGAGCGTAGGAGAGAGAGAAGGAGAGAGGAATATAGCAGAGAATGGGAAGAAAGAAGAAGGCGAGAGAGAGAGAAAAAAGGGAAGAGGGGGAAACCGAGGAATGACAAGAATACGACGAGACTAAGAAAGAGTTACGCGATGGAAGCACAGGCGAGCAGCAGGGGCGAGCTGCAGAGGCAAGCAGCAGGAGCGAGCGGCAGGGGCGAGCTGCAGAGACGAGTAGCAGAGAGAAGCAGCAGGGCCGAGCAGCAGGGAAGGGCGGGCGAGCAGGACGGGCGAAGCGAGAGGAGCAGCGCGAGGGGGAAAGGGTGATGGGTTGGGTGAGGGGCAGATGATGGGTGGCGCGAGGGCTGGCTAATGGATGAGATCTGACGTGGGAGGACGGGCGGCTGGAGTTGGGAGAGGGACCTTCTGGTGGGCGCTGATAGAGCCCGCGGTCGGGGTCGTTGTCGACGTCGCCGGGTCGTGCCGGGGGGCGGAGGGTACCAGGGCCGCCCGGGGGATAGAGAAGTGGTTAAGGGGGAGGGTGTAGGAAGGGTGGTGGAGGAGGAGGAGGAGGAGGAGGAAGGAAGGAAGGAAGGAAGGAAGGAAGGAAAGAAGGAGGAGGAAGAGGAAGGAAAGAAGGAGGAGGAAGAGGAAGGAAGGAAAAGGAAGAGGAGGAGAAGGAGGAGGAGGAAGGAAGGAGTAGGGGAGGGCAGCAGCCTCGCGAGGTAATGAATGGCTGGGAATTTTAATCAAGACCGCGATGATGAGGGAGGGTGATGTGTGGTAATGATGATGAAGAGTTATGATAAGGGTTGCAATGCTCATCCGGCGGGAACATGGATGATGCAGGAGATGGACAGCGCGAAAGGGTGGACACCAAGCTGCGAGGAAATGAGGGCAGGGGCGTCTGTCCACGAGGAGGAGGAGGAGGAGGAGGAGGGATGGACGCGGGAATGAGGACGCACGAGCAGAGGAGGAGACGAAGGTCGGATGGTACAGGTGGACGGGCGAAGAGAGAGAGAGAGAGACTAGAGAGAGAGAGAGGGGGGAAAGGAAGCGACTGGAAGTGAGAAGAGTGAACGTGAGTGAACGTGTAGGAAGAGAAAGTGTATGAGAGAGAGAGAGAGAGAGAGAGAGGAGAGGGAGAGAGGAGAGAGGGAGAGGAAGGGGGAGGGGAAAGGGAGAGGGACTGGGAGTGAGGGAGGAGGAGAGGGAGGGAGAGGGGAGAGGGAGAAGGAGGTGAGAGGGAAAGAGAGAGAGAGAGAGAGAGAGAGAGAGAGAGAGAGAGAGAGAGAGAGAGAGAGAGAGAGAGAGAGAGAGAGAGAGAGAGGGAGGGAGGAGGGAGGGAGGAGAGAGGGGTGGGCGAGGCAGAGTTTCATGTGGCAGGAAAGACCCAGTGGAACAGATTACGCGGCAGATTTCGCAACGGAGATGCTCTGGAAGCGAAGACCAGCGGAACAGATTAGCGCCCTCGACGGACCGACAGACCGACCAGCTCCTTTCGATGAACCTGGGTAGAGGGAGGAGGAAGAAGGAGGAGAGAGAGAGAGAGAGAGAGAGAGAGAGAGAGAGAGAGAGAGAGAGAGAGAGAGAGAGAGAGAGAGAGAGAGAGAGAGAGAGAGTGAGTGAGTGGGTGAGTGAGTGAGTGAGTAACAGGTAAATCAGACGCGGAGGAATGGCCAGCGGAGGAAATCGGGACTAGAAACCAAGGCTAGAAACCGAAGGTGTTCCTCGGCCGTCCGGTGGGCGGGAGAGCGGCAGTAGAGTGCGTGGTGAAAGCGGTAATTACGTGAAGGTGGGCGGCGGGCGTAATGACAAGTGTGGTTCCGCTAACAGTCGGTCACCGCCCCCGTCCTGTCCCCTCCCCTCCCCTCCCCTCCCTTACCTTTCCCTCCTCTCCCCGACCCCTTCCCCCTCCCTCCCTGCGTTAATGATAAGTATTGCTAATGGTGCTGCTTCTGCTGATGATAGCGCTGCTGTTGATGGCCCTGCTGCTGCTGATGGTGCTGCTGCTCATGAGAGTGTTGCGAAAGATGGTGCTGCTGGCGACGGGGCCGCTCGGGATGGTGTCCCCAGCTGCTGATGGTGGCATGATAGTGTCGAGGTGGTTGTGGTGGCGGGTTCCTGCTGCTGCTGCTGCTGCTGTGCTGGTCCCTGTCGAACCTTCATCGATTTCCGCTTGACGTCCGTTTAATTGTTCACACGCGTCGGCCTCTCCACGGCACAGAGGGGACCCGCCAGGCATGAAGCGAGGGGAGGCGAGGGGAGGCGAGGGGAGACTACCAGCGACCTGGCGAAGGGAGGTGAAGGGGGAGGGGAAGGGGTCAAGGTGGGTTGCTAGGGAAGGGGGGGGGATGATGACTTGGTTGTGAGATGACCTGGTTGGGAGGGGGGGGGGTAACTAGCTCAGGGAGAGGGTGTGAGATGACCTGCCTGGGGAGATCGGGGGAAGGGCTAGATGACCTGGGAGGGAGAGGGGGGTGCAAATGACCTGGCTCGAGGGAGAGAAGTCGCGTCGGGTTTCTTGTGGCTTCTCGAGGAAAATGACATGAGGACACAACCCGAATCGGAGGAAGTGAAGTGAGGCGACGGACCTGAAGGGAAGTGAGGGAAATTACCTAATTTTAGGGAGGTGAATTAAGATGACCTAACAACTTTAAGAAGGTGAAACCGGGTGACCTAGCTTTGGGGAAGGGAGGATGACCCAATTTTAGGGAAATGAAGTGAGGTGACCTGAAGTAAAATGAAGAATTGTTACCCAACTTTGCGGAAGTGAGGGAGATGACCCAAGTTTTGGGCAAGTTAAGAGGGACGTCTGAACTTGGGGCTTGGAATAGAGGCAGGCGAAGATGACGAAAGATTTCTATCATTTCTCTCCCTTCCGTCTCTTTGTTATTCTCCTTGTTGTTATTCTACTTTCGTTTTCTTTCATAGTTGTCTTTTCTTGTTCTTCCTCTTCCACTTCTACGTAATTCCGTTTCTCTACCACTTTTACTCTTCCTCCTCTTGCCTCTCTGCTTTTATGTCCTCGTACCCTACCTCTCCTTTCTTTTCTATATTCGCCCCCATCTTCTTCCCGTATTCCCTATTTCTCACATTTCTCCTCTCTCTCCCCATT
>NC_091559.1:13546673-13549173 GCF_042767895.1 Penaeus vannamei | reverse complement strand
CCCTCTCCCCTTCTTTAGTTGTTCTCCTTTCCCCCTCTCCTTCGCCCTCCCCTCCGTCGCCGCCTCCCCACGTCCTCCAGCTCTTTGTGTCCTTTCCTTCGTCTCTCACACGATTTCTCTTGCCTTCCCTTCATCCTTTTCCCTCCTTCCCTCCGCCATCGACCTGCCCTCCGTCGTCTCCTACAAATGTCCTCCTCCTTTCCTCATTCCCTTCCCTCCCTTCACCTACCTTTCTCTCCCTCTCCCTCCCACTCCTTTCACCCCCTCAGCTCCTCCATCCTGCATTCTCCTTCGCTCCCTCCCACCCCTTCCCTCCGCCCCTCCGCCCTTGCCCTGCCCTGCGTCGCCGCCTCCCCAGACGCCCCCCGTCGCCTTCAGAACGACCCCATCGTGGTCATGCTCGCCAGTCTAAAAATAATCCCGCTGATAATTAGATAAGGGGAGCGTGAGTGTAAGTGGCGCAGCCGCGGTTCCTCTGTAGCACCAACTCCACTTTAGGGACCCCGTTCCACGCCGCGGCCCCATCCACTTCCACTTGTGCGGCCGGGTCGTCGCTTCCACACTGCGGCTCCACTTCCCACAGTCCGGGCACGATCACGCTGGCTCATTAGCGGGGTCTCACGCTCCCTTCCCCTCCTCTCCCCCACCTCTCCCCTTCTCCTCTCCCTCTCTAACATTCTCAGAGGCATTGTTCATCTCTCTATCTGTCTCTCTGTCTCTCTCTCTCCCACATTTCTCTTCTCTTCTTTATCCGTTTCGCTCTCACTCTCGTGTCCTCCCTTCCTCTCCTTCCCTCTCGTTGTTGTTTTTTCTGTCATTGATATTTTTTCCTTTCTCTCTCCCTCCTTTTGTTTCATTATCTACCTTCATCTATGTCTGTCTATCTGTCTTTCCTCTTCCTTCTTCCTCTTACTCTCACTCATTCTATCCCTCTACCTCCCTCTCACTCAGCCTCCCGTCCTCCCTCCCTCCCTCTCTTCCTCTCTGTTTCTCTCCTTTACACCTCATATCCTCCCTATTCATCAAAGACGTCGCACTTCCAACGCATTCAGGGATTCAACTTTCCGTGCATCGCCCCCCCTCCCTCCTTCTCTCTCTCTCTCTCTCTCTCTCTCTCTCTCTCTCTCTCTCTCTCTCTCTCTCTCTCTCTCTCTCTCTCTCTCTCTCTCTCTCTCTCTCTCTCTCTCTCTCTCTCTCTCTCATTCTTCTATCCAATCTATCCTTCTCCTTCGTTCCTCTTACTCTAATGCATCTCTACTCTTTCTCTTCCTCTTCCTCTTCTCCTCTATTTCTATCTCTCTTTCTCCTTCCTCCCTTTCTCCACCGTTCATTCACCGCCTTTCTTCCTCCTCCCCTCTCCTCTGTTCTTATCCACAGCTTGTCACCCTCTCCCCCTGTCCACCCCCACCCCCCTCCCCAGCCATTCATCTACGGGGGCAGTATGTCAGGACCGGACCGCTCACTGATTCATTAATCCCCCCCCCCCTCTCTCTCTCCCTTCCTCTCCCTCTCCCTTCCCTCTCCCTCTCCCTCTCACTTCCCTCTCCCGTTCCCTCCTCCCTTCTCTCTCCCTTCCCTCTCCCTTCCCTTACCCTTCCCTTTCCCTCTCCCTTCCCCCTCGCGCCTTTTCTCTACTCCTTTTCTCTCTCTCTCTCTCTCTCTCTCTCTCTCTCTCTCTCTCTCTCTCTCTCTCTCTCTCTCTCTCTCTCTCTCTCTCTCTCTCTCTCTCTCTCTCTCTCTCTCTCTCTCTCTCTCTCTCGTCCTTTCATCGCCTCTACTTCCTTTCTCCTTTATCGTGTCTTTTTTATTCTTTCTATTCGTTTTTTTCTTTCTCAGGTCTCCGTACCTTATTTTGCTTTCGTTTTCGTTTTCGTTTTTTCTTTCCCTTCTTCTTTGTGTTGTTTTCGTCCCTCTTTTTATTCGCTTTCATGCTCTGTTCATGACTCTTTTTATGTTACTGTTTTTTTATTCCTGTTACTTTTTTGGTGATGTTTGGAATAATAATTCTTATTTTCTTTCGATCTACTTTTCCGTCTTTTAATAATGTTTCTCATTATTTTCATATTTCCGTTCTCCTGATCCTTCTTGTCTCCTGTTCTTTTTTATTTTGTTATTAATCTCTTTATATTTATACAAATTATTCAGTTTCCTCTTTTTCTTTCCTCTTGTTGATTGCATTAATTTCTTTCATTTAACAGTATTATCATTTTTTGGGTATTATTATCAGTATTTTTGTTTTTTCGATGATTTCATTTCCATTAAGAGTATATGATTTATATATTTTTCATGTTTGATTTTCATTTCTTATTTTTTCACTTTATGCTTATATTTCATTATTTTTTTCGTTGTTTTTTTATATTTTGGTCATTATTGGTAATTTCTCTCTCTCTCTCTCTCTCTCTCTCTCTCTCTCTCTCTCTCTCTCTCTCTCTCTCTCTCTCTCTCTCTCTCTCTCTCTCTCTCTCTCTCTCTCCCCTCTCTCTCCCCCTCTCTCTCTCCC
>NC_091559.1:13516673-13541673 GCF_042767895.1 Penaeus vannamei | reverse complement strand
CGCCCTCCTCCTCCCGCACCCTCTTTCTTAGGCATCCTCTGAGCCCTAAGGCCCCCCGCAGGGCTTTAGGGTTCGCCGCTGCGCCTTTGGGAACTCTCTCTCTCTCTCTCTCTCTCTCTCTCTCTCTCTCTCTCTCTCTCTCTCTCTCTCTCTCTCTCTCTCTCTCTCTCTCTCTCTCTCTCTCTCTCTCTCTTTCTTTCTCTCTCTCTCTCTCTCTCTCTCTCTCTCTCTCTCTCTCTCTCTCTCTCTCTCTCTCTCTCTCTCTCTCTCTCTCTCTCTCTCTCTCTCTCTACATTCCTATATCCCTCCTCCCTTTCTTTCCCCTCCCTCCCCCTCCCCCTCCTCCTCCCCTCCCCCTCCCCTCCCCCTCCCTTTCTTTCATGTCTCCCTCTCTCTCCTTCGTGCC
The DNA here is from genome assembly GCF_042767895.1 of Penaeus vannamei. NCBI lineage: Eukaryota > Metazoa > Arthropoda > Malacostraca > Decapoda > Penaeidae > Penaeus > Penaeus vannamei. Next base: position 13,541,267 of record NC_091559.1, on the reverse strand, counting down.
TCTAATTAGGCTGTCCTTGCCAGCGCCGTCTCGTTGCTTCGCTGCTTCCTTCAGAGGCGCTGTCGTGTCTCCTCATTCGCGCTCCTCCGCGACCTCGCGCCTCCGCCTCCTCCTCCTCCTGCTCCTCCTCCTCCTGCCTTCTCGTCTTTCTTCTCCTTCTTCTTCTTCTTTTTCTTCTCCTTACTCCTCCTCCTCCTCCTTCTCCTTCTTCATCTGCTTCTTCTCTTCCTTTCCCCCTTCTTCATCCTCTCCTCCATCCTATCCCCTTCCTCCTCCTCTTGGCATCCCCCCCCCAAAAAAAAAAGGTCCGCTGTTTGAAGGCGAAGGTCGCCCGCGCCCCGATACAGGTAGGGCCGCCCTCGAAGTCACCGACGTCTCGTGTATTCACCTGCCACTCATCCCTTCCTCCTCCTTCTCCTCCTCCTCCTCTTCCTCCTCCTACTCTTCCTTCTTCTTCTCCTCCTCCTCTTTCTACTCCTCTTCCTTCTCCTCCCCCTCTTCCTCCTCCTCCTCCTTCTCCTCCTCTTGTCCCATCGACGCCCTCTTCTCCGGCTTTCTCTTCTATCTCCTTTTCTTTCTATTATTTTTAATTTGCTTTCCTACCTTTCTACCACTTCCTCTTATACCTCGTCTCCTCCCTTCTCCTTTCCTTTTCCCCTCGAATTCCTCTCCCTCTTTCCTTCTACCTCTCTTCCATTCTCCTCTCCTCCTCTCCTTTCCCCTCCTATCTCCCTTCTCTCTTTCCTTCTACCTCTTCTCCTCCCCTCCTCCCATTCCTCATCCTCTTCCCCTCCCCTCTCTTCTCTTCCCCCCCCTTCTATTCCTCTTCCCTCTTACTTTCTACCTTTTCTCCTCCCCTCCTCCAGTTCCTCTTCCTCTTCACCTCTTTCTCTCCTCTCGTTCGCACAGCACGAGCGGGTCCGTGGGCTGGACGGCTCCCCTCTGCACCCTCGCTCACCCTGCCACCACATGTCACCATTATTATGCGGCCATCACCCTTGCTTCCCTCCTTTATCGTCGCTTCCCTCCGTCTGCTATTCTTCCTGCCGTCGTCACCCTTCCGTCGCCCTTATTTTCCTTTATCTCTCGTGTTCTCCCTCACCCTAACTTCCCAGCCTCGCCTTCACTTGTCTCTATCACTGTCCTGTGTCTGTCTCCCTTGCCCTGAAGCCTTGTTTCCCTCAACTCTCTCCCTCACTTCACTTAACTTGCATCACACACCATATCTCTACTCCCTTTCCCTGACTTTCTTTCCTCATCCTAAAGTTCGCCCTCATGTCACCCTGATTCCCTCCCTTACCCTGTCTCTCTTCCTCACCAGATCCCCTCCCTCACCCATGTCCTGACACCACACTCCCCCCTTCCTTCCCTCCCTGCAATCCCTCTCCTCCTTTCCTCTCCAAACTCCCCTCCCTCCCTCCCTCCCTGAAATCCCTCTCACCCCCCTTTCCTCCCCCAAATCCCCCACCTCCCTTGAAATGTCCCTCCCTCGCCCCCTCCCCCAGGGTTCGACCGGGCGAGGGGGCGTCTGGATGGCTGGCATTTTTACTCCGCCTCAACCTGTTGTTTTCCTTGAAATCTCCTCGACATTTGCGCCGCGTAAGCCCGGCGGCGGAAGTTTTGCTCGTGCGGGTGTTTGTGGCTGTCTGTTTGTGTGGGGGGGTAGGATCTGTTTCGGAGGGGGAAGTGTTTGTGTGTGTGTGTGTGTGTGAGAGAGAGAGAGAGAGAGAGAGAGAGAGAGAGAGAGAGAGAGAGAGAGAGAGAGAGAGAGAGAGAGAGAGAGAGAATGACAGACAGACAGACAGACAGAGACAGAGATGAGGGTATATGTACGTGTGTATGTCTGTCTGCGTGCATGTTAGTGTCTGTGCGTCCATGTGTTCATTCCCTTGCGTCTCCCTCGCCCCAGCTCGCGCACGGAGGACAAAAAGAAGGGAAAACGAAGCCAAAATCGAATAAAAAAGGGAAGCCAGGGCGCCAGCGAGGAAAGCCGGAGCGACGCCTCAGCTCGCCTCCGCGCACCAGGCGGTAACGAGTCGAGACGTATCGCTGACACTCACTCTGTATACGGCGCACGCGGCTGACACTCACGGCGACTGATTAGCATGAAATAGGGAGAGAAAGACGGGGGAGTGGGGGGGGGGGAGAAGGAGGAAGAGGAAGAGGGTGAGAGTGTGGAGAGGGGAGAAGTTTAGGGTGAGAGTAAGAGAGTGGGCTTGGGAGAGATAAAAGGAAAGAGGAGAGAGAGAGAAGGAGAAAGAGAGAGAGCGAGCAAGCAAGAGCACAAGCAAGAGAGCGAGCGCATGATCGCACTAAATAAACCAAGAGAGAGACAATAATGGCGAGAGCTTAGGGCGGAGAGCGGGCGCAAGGCAAGGCCCTGACAGCGCCTCGCGGGCGACGACGCGGCCCGTGTGAGGGATGACCCGCCGCACAAACGCTGTCAGGGGGAAGGGCAGGGGGAGGGCAGGGGAGAGGGAGAGGACATGGGGGAGGGCAGGGAGCGGGCATCGGGAAGGGGAGAGGGGAGGGCATTGGGAATGGGAGAGGGAGTGGGCAGGGGGGAAGGGGAGAGGGAGAGGGCAGGGCGGGAGAAGGGTGGCGGGGCGAGAGGGGGGTGGCGGGGAGACAGGTTGAAGAGCGTGTGGTGGGGGGAGGGGGAGGGAGGAGAAGTTAAACAAACAAACACAGCTACAGGGCAGGCGGGCAAGGGAATATACAGGAAGTTGGACACAGAGCCACACAGAGAGCAAGTGCAAGGGGGCGGGGGAGGGGGAGAGAGGGGGTGATGGTGCCACACACAAGAACGTGGATTGAGCTCGGGCACCGTGAGAAGGCACTCGGCGCGCCACCCAACACAATCAAACAAACAAGCCAACAAACAAACTCGGGAGCACGCACAGACACATGCACATACACACACAAACATTCGTACGAACACGGACAAACAACAGACACACACACGCACGCACGCGCGCACGCACAGAGGAGAGAAAGCGGACACAGATGCACACATACGTACACAAGGCTGGCACTAGGGGGCCAGGGGAGGGGCGCGGGCGGGGCGGACACAACCTGGTGAGCAAACAGGAGGGCGGGGCCGTTATCTTTGGCAGTGCTGAGGCTCGGGCTATCGGGGCGTGCTGACGAGTTATGGCCACGCCCTTCTAGCTCCTCCCTACCCCCTCCCGCCCACGCCCCCGTGCTGCCTAGGCCCCTCCGACGCCCTCTGCCGCCCACGACCTGCGACCCCGCGCCTCTTGCACGCCCTCGCCTGCGTTCCTGCACCGCCAAAACCCTTTCACGCCCACGGATCTTCCTCTGCCCCGCGGACACACCCCCGCCCAACCCTCACTCCCGCTGACCTCCCTTCTTCCCCTCCCGCCCTCTTTCCCTCCCCTATCCCCTCCATCCTCCCACACTCTCTCCCTAACTCTCTCCCTTATCTTCGCTCTCTCTTCCTTCCCTCTCTCCCTCAGATTTGCTCCTTCTACCCTCCCTCTGTCCTTCCTTCCCTCTCTCTTTCTTTCCTCTCCTCCTTACCTCCTCCCTCCCTCGCTCCCTCCCTCCTTCTCTCTCCTCCTCCCTCCGCCTCTCTCCCTCCGCACTACTCCATTCCTCACGTACACAAAATCTCTCACCCTCAGGCTGCTTCTCCCAGACCCTCCTCCTCCTCCTCCGCCGCCGCCTCCTCACTCGCTTTCTGTCTTCTCAGTCTCCTCTTCCCTCGTTCCTTCCACCCCTATTTATCCTTCCCGTTTTTGTCTCCTGTCATTATTCTCTCCTTCCCCTTTCCTTCGTTTTGTGCCCTCCTGAGTCTCCGATCTCTTCCTCGTATTTATACTCGCCCACTTCCCATCTTCTCTTATTTCTTTCTTCTTCCAACTTGTCCTCATCCTCATCATCCTCCCCTTCTTCCGTTTCTTCCTCTTCCCACCATTCTTCTTCTTCCTTTTCTTCCTCCTCCGCCTCGTCGTCGTCTTCCTCTTCTTCTTTTTCTTCTTCCTCCTCCTCCTCCTCCTCCTCCTCCTCCTCTTCCTCCTCCTCCTCCTCCTCCTCCTCCTCCTCCTCCCCTTATCCTCTCCTCCCCCTTCAAGCTTTTCATCTTCCCCAAGCACTTCTCCCCGTGGACGGCCCTCCATCCCTCCCCATCTGGCCCGACCTGCCGTGTCACTGTGCCACACCCTTCGCTCATGAGGTGCCATTCACCCCCTCCCCCCTCACTCGCTCACTCGCTCGTTCGCTCGCTGCCCGCACTCGTTTGCCCTCCTTACCACACTCACGTTAATTAGAGTTTAAACCTGACCCTCCCCTTAAATTCCCCTTTCCCCTACTCTCGTTTCTTCCTTCTCCTCTCCCCCTTCTTCTTAGCTTCTCGTTTCTTTTCTCTCTCTCTTTGCCTGTCGTCCCTTCCCTGCTTTAGCTTTTCCATTCTCAATCCATTTCCTTCTCCCCTCCCTCCCTTCCAATCTCTCCGTCCTCTTCCCCTTTACTCTCTTTCCCTTTCCCTTCCTCTTCTCTTCATCTTCCCTTCCCTTCCTATTCTCTTCCCTTCTGATCTCTTCTCCCTTCCTCTTTCCCCCCTCCCTTCCCCTCTCCTCTCCCTCCCCGTCCGTGCCCACCGAGTCACCGCTGCCACGTGTTGTAGAGGTTTTCGTAAGAGCATCGTGGCTGTCACATTATTGGACGGGAGTTTGCGAGAGATTTTAGCGTTTGGTGTTGTTCGTTCATTGCATTTTGTCCTTTTAATCGTCTGTATTTTTTGTAATTTATTTGTCAATTAGTTTTGTGGTCTGTTTGTCTCTGTCTGCCCCGACTGCTTCCTTCCCTTCCTCCTACTTTCCTTCTTTCTCTCTTCCCAGCCTCCTTCCTTACCTCCTTTCCTCCTCCCCTCCCCGTCCCTCCCCCGTGGGTGCACAGTCACGTAGACAGGAGGCGCGCCCGCTGCTCCTCCGGGGGCTGCGACGCCGCCTCCTTCAGGGGACGGGGAAGGAAGTGGCCAAGACGTCCCCCAGACTCGCCAGCCATTAAGGATGCTGCCCTCATCCCACTCCGGGATCCTCCATCATCCTGCGCTTCTTTTGCTGCTGCTTCTTTCCCTCCTTTTTCTTTTTCTTTTTCTTTTTGTGTTTTTTCTCCGAGTCTCTGTACCACACTACATTCCCTGCATGTATCTCCCGCGGTATTTCGGGAGGTTTGAACATGTGCATTTTCATTGTTTTCTTTTTTACTTTACTCTTTTTTCGTCTCCTCTTGTGTAATCTAGTGGCGGTGTACCTTTGGCGTCTACTTCTGTCCGACACCTCAGTTCACATGCAGCCTCTTGTGTCGTAGCCTTGCTATTTCCCTCGTGAAATTTTACCCATGGCTAATATTTGAACTGTTTCCTGAGCTGACCTGGCTTCTGACCTTTTTTCCCCACCCGATGCGGCTCCAGGAACGCTAATTTTGCCCAGATTTCTTACTGTCTGATCTTTTGGGAATTTGTTTAGCGTTCTTTTCTTTCTTTTTGGTTGCGGTCGTGTGCGTCGAAGTGGCGGCCTATGTGCGGCCGCAATTTGTTATCATATACATGCGTCCGACACCCCGACACGAAGCACATAATTACAGCTCATGCTCTCATGTTGCCCGCTAAAATGTATGAGATGCCTTTCGCACAGCGTGACGCAGCCCACAAATATGCCGGGGCTCCAGCTTCGTGCCCGTCATCAGCCGGGCGGGGAGAGGCTGCGCTGCCTGCTTGCACCTGCTGCTTGCCTGCTTGCCCGCTGATCTCTGCTCTTGACACTTTCTTTTTGGCACGCGCTCTCTCTCTCTCTCTCACCTCTCTCTCTCTCTCTCTCTCTCTCTCTCTCTCTCTCTCTCTCTCTCTCTCTCTCTCTCTCTCTCTCTCTCTCTCTCTCTCTCTCTCTCTCTCTCTCTCTCTCACCTCTCTCTCTCTCTCTCTCTCTCTCTCTCTCTCTCTCTCTCTCTCTCTCTTCTCTCTCTCTCTCTCTCTCTCTCTCTCTCTCTCTCTCTCTCTCTCTCTCTCTCTCTCTCTCTCTCTCTCTCTACCTCTCTCTCTCTCTCTCTCTCTCTCTCTCTATCTTTTCTCTCTCTCTCTCTCTCTCTCTCTCTCTCTATCTCTCTCTCTCTCTTTCTCTCTCTCTCTCTCCATCTCTCTCTCTCTCTCTCCCTCTCTCTCCTTCTCTCTCTCTTTATCTCTCCATCTCAATCTCTCTCTCTCTCTCGCCTTCTCTCTCTCTCCATCTCAATCTCTCTCTCTCTCTCTCTCTCTCTCTCTCTCCTTCTCTCTTTCCTCTCTCTCTCTCCTTCTCTCTCTCTCTCCCCTTCTCTCTCTCTCTCTCTCCTTCTCTCTCATTTCCCCTCTCTGGCCCTTTCATCCCTCTCCCTCCTCTCTCCGTTTCCCTCGTTCCTTATGCGCCGACAGACACTTGGTTCGGGCCTGTCTCCTTTCCTTATTACCGTCCGGGTCTGGAGGATATTTCTCTCGTGATTGTCTTGGCCGCTCCTTCCTCCTCCTCCTCCTTCCTCTCCTCCTTCTCCTTCTCCTCCTCCTCCTCCCTCTCCTCCTCCTCCTCCTCCTCCTCCTCCTCCTCCTCCTCCTCCTCCTCCTCCGCCTCTTTTCTCCTCCTCTCTTTTTTTCCTCTCCCTCCTCCTTTCTCCTCTCCCCTATCATTACTCTCCCTCCTCCTTCCTCCCTGTTCTCATCCCTCCCTTTCTCTCCCTCCTCCTCATCTTTCTACTCTCCCCTCTCCCCCTCCTTTCTCTGCCTCCACCTTCCTCCCTCTTCTCCCCCTTCCTCCCTTCCTCCCTCACAAGGCCCTCGTTCTTTTGGAGTTTCCGCCTCTCCTTCCTGGACGTTCCCCAGACCTCCCTACGCTGCTGTTGCTGATGCCTCCCCCACCCCCTCTCTCTTCCTCTCTCCATCCCTAACTCCCCCTCTTTCTCTTAATCTCTATCATTCGCAGACACTCAGTTTCTTCCTCCCCCATCATTCCTTCAAACTAACTCCCCTCCCTCACTTTCTCCCACCCTCCTTCCTGCCCTCTCCCTCTCTTTTCCTCTTCCTCTTTCCCTCCCTCTCATTTCCTTCCTTCTTGCTCCTTCCTTCCCAATCCCTCCCCTTCTCTTTTCCTCTCCTTCTTCCCCCTCCCTCTCCTTGCTTCCTTCTCCCCCTCTCCCTCTCCCTCCCATATTCCTCCCGCCATGCACATGCGTTCCCACCGCCGGGATCCGCTTCCCCCTTTTTCTTCCCCCTTCCCTCTCCCCTTTCCACCTCCCCCTCCCCCCTCTCCCTCCCCCTCCCCCTCCTGCCGATAGACGTCCGCGCACGAATTACGGCCGATAGAACAAAGAACACAGGGGCCCGTGTTGACATAGCGAGCTCCCGCAGCCGCACCCTGCTCTTCCTCCCTTCTTCGCCTTCCTCCCCCAGGGGCGCTCTCTGGGGTGGGGGTGGGGGCGAGGGTAGAGGGTAAAGGGCGAAGGGCGAAGGAGGGGGAAAGGATAGGTCGAAGGGATAGGGAAGTAGGAAGGGGAAAAGGGAGAGGGAAGTAGGAAGGGGAAGGGGAAAAGGGAGAGGGAACGGAAGGGAGGGTAGATAGATGGGAAGTGGGGAGGGGAGCGGAAGATGCCAGAGGAAGGAGGGTAAAGAAAGACCCTAAATAACAGAAAGACAAGGGGGAAGAAAAGGAGAAGGATTCGGGAGGGACAGGAGGATATAATGCAATAAGGAATGGGAAGTTCGAGGATAACCCCCTTCCCCAGCGTTTCTTCCTCCCCCCTTCACGCTTCTCCCCCCTCACCCCCCCGACGCGGAAGTTGTGGTCGTGGGGGTCGTGTGGTCGTCGGCGGAGGGACCTGCGAGCTGCGTGGTCGTGCCTGGCCGGGGGGGGGGGCGCTGCGGACGCCGACACTAGAGCCTCCGCGCCGCCGTCGGGAGTCGCGAAGGGGAATTCGTCAGGCCGTTTGAAATGGCAGCAGTTTGCGGGCGGAAATGATTTCAGTCTAGCGTTTTTTTGCTTTCGTTTTTTTTTTTTTTTCGAGGGGGTTCAGGTAAGCCATTATCCCTTGTTTTAAGAGACACGCGTAAATAAACAAAGGCTGCGAATAATGCAAGGGCGCCAGGCTGTAACGGCTCGGTTTATGTGAGTTTTGACCGTGTTGTGGCAGGCGCGACCTCCCCTCTCTCTTCCTCTCTCATTTTCTCTCTCTTGCTCTCTCTCTTGCTCGCTCATTCTCTGTCTATCTGTCTATCTCTCTCCCCTCCGTCCGTCCCTCCACTACTCCTCCTCTCCCTCTCCTCTATCTCTCTAACCATCCCATCCCCCTCTCTACCCCCCCTCCCCCGAGTCCCGTCGTGAGGTAAAGGGGAGAGGCGGTTGCACAACAGGCAATAAGGGAGATGCAGCAGGGGGCACTGTGCCACTCCGCCTCGGACCCTCAAGTGCCGGGGCGCGTGTCTGTCTGTTCCGCGGCCTGTCCGTCTCGCAAGAATTGATAAAGAGGAAGGGGAAGGGATGGGATGAGGAGACAGAGAGAGCGAGAGAGAGACAGAGTGAGAGAGAGAGAGAAGGAGGGAAGGAGGGAAGGAAGGAAGGAGAGAGGAAGAGGGAGAGGGAGGAAGTAAGAGGGGGGCGTAGAAGGACAGAGTTGTAAGAAAGAGCCAGAGACAGAGAAACAGACACAGATAGGGAACGCGAGAAAGAAAGAGGGGAGGAAAAAAGGAGAAGAGGAAAGGGAAGTGGAGGGGGAAGTGAGGCGAGGTCAGAGCAGGTGAAGGAAGGAAGAGGGGAAGTCGGCGAATTGGTGCGAGGAGGAATAGAGGAGGAAGAGCGGCAGTGAGGGAAAGATTGAGTTAGTAAGGGAGGGACGGCGGCAGGAAGTGGCGGAGGGCGCAAGGAAGGTATTGGATGAAAGGGACAGAGAGAGAAGAAGAGAGAGAAGAAGAAAGAAGAAGAGAAGAAGAAGAGAGAAGAGAAGAAGAAGAAGAGGAAGGTGTAAGGGGTGACAGATAGATTAGTCGGTCAACCAGACAGACAGACACACACAGACAGATCAGCATTCAGTCAGTTAATCACCCAGACAAACGACTGTCAGAGAGTCGCTCGGCTAATCAATCAGACATTGAGATATTTATAGGAACTCGGGGAGACTGACAGGCGCTTGTACAGTCAGTCAGTCTGTCTGTCTATCTATCTGTCTTTCTGTCTTGGATAGACAAACAGACAGGTCTATCTATCAGTTTATCTATTTATCTATCTATCTATCTCTCAAATGAATCAGACTGATGTACAGACAGACAGAATTAGATAGACAAGTTGGCAGACAAATAGAAAATAAAAAACAATAAAACATACAAATAACATTGAGACAGACAGGCAGATGGACACTTTGACAGACAGACATTAAAAGAGAAATCGTCACGGCGCCCCATCTGAGACCGCAGAGCCACGACGCGGGCAAGTGTCGCCTCCGTCGCCTCGACAAACAGGGGAATGGCGTCGAGCGTGAGATCACAGGGCGACCAGCTCTCCCCGGAAGAGAGGGAGGGTGGGGGAGAGGGAGAGGGTGGGGGAGAGGGAGAGATTGGGGGAGAGGGAGAGGGAGAGGGTAGGGGAGAGAGAGAGAGATGGTAGGGGAGAGAAGAGAGAGAGGAGAGAGAGAGAGAGAGAGAGAGAGAGAGAGAGAGAGAGAGAGAGAGAGAGAGAGAGAGAGAGAGAGAGAGAGAGAGAGAGAGAGAAGAAGTAAAGAATGCCAACATCAAGAGGAAATAACAAATGATAAAACGGCTTTACAGTAACCAGTCTATCTATCTATATCTATTACTTTCTGGATTTTTCCTTTATGCTGGAAGGTGAAGATGCAAGAAAAACGAAAGGAATTCACTCTGGTTTTGAAATTACTTGAGATATACAAGTCCTTTTGTAAACTGTATTGCAGATATTTGAGAATTTTTATACCATCATCATCAACGGTCATCACCACCACCACCATCATCATCATCATCAGCAGCAGCAGCAGCAGAGTAGCCTCATCGTTGGTGGCCGCTCTCATGGCAGAGCAACTCATCATCCATTGAGAGTTCCTTATGCAACGAGCTATCATCACTCGGTCCGTAAATGCAATATTCTTGCAAGATGACTGACCGGTTCGCCTCTCTTTCTCTCTCTCTCTCTCTATCTCTCCCTCCTTCTCTGTCCCTCTCCATCTCCATCTCCTTATCCCTCTCCTTCTCTTGATTGCCTCATCTTGCCCCTCTCTCACTCTCACTCTCTCTCTCTCTCTCTCTCTCTCTCTCTCTCTCTCTCTCTCTTTCTCTCTTTCTCTCTTTCTCTCTCTCTCTCTCTCTTCTCTCTCTCTCTCTCTCTCTCTCTCTCTCTCTCTCTCTCTCTCTCTCTCTCTCTCTCTCTCTCTCTCTCTCTTCCTCTGCCTTCCTCCTTCCCCCTTCCCCCTTCCCTCTCTTTCTCCCTCCCTCTCCTGCCTCTTCTTGCCCCGGGTCCTTCGAGGCTGGAATTAATCGCCGGTTCCTGAGGCGGAGTTGGCGGCCGGGCCCAGGGGAGGAACCCCCGGCGTGTCACAGAAACGGCTGGCGTGTCAGAAAGTAACGTGCCGTGTGTCAGGGAGAGACGGCGAGGTGTCACATGGACGACTAGGTGTCACAGTACCCGGGGTCCCTGAGAGAGCGGCGCCGGGTGTGCGTGTGGCGTCCAGGTGTCAGACGGACGCAATCTCAGAGAGAGTTCGCCGCCTCGCGCATCTGCTTCGGTTGCGCTCCTGCACGCGCGCCCTTCTCGTGCTGCCTCGCGTGCGGAGACGAAGGCTAAAGGGAGGCCTGGAAATACGCTGCCCACGTACACAAGCACAGGCAATCACACTCACTCGCCCACTCATTCTCTCACTCACTGACACTTGCACGCAGACGCGCGCGCACTCACACACACACACACACACACACACACACACACACACACACACACACACACACACACACACACACACACACACACACACACACACACACTTACACACAAACACACAAACACCTGGATGCATCCGTCCATTAACCAAAAGGGCCGCTCCCCCCCCCCCCCCCCCCCCCCTCTCACAGTTACCCTGAGAGCTTATGTTTTTTCTTCCTTTGGAGGAGAACACAAGTGCAAGGCGGTAAGAAGAGAAGAAGGGGAGGAGGCGAGGACGAAATGCGGAGCGAGATAGCGAGTGATAAAAGCGAGGTGTCCCCGGGCGCGTCCCATGGGCGTGGGGCTTGAGTATGGGCGGCGCAGTTGAGCATGGTCTTGAGAGTGCCACTATCATGGCCGTGCGGGGGAGGAGGGGGCGGGCCGGAGTCTCCCTGGGGAGTGAGGAGGGAGAGGGAGCCCTGGGCTGGCATAGTTCGTGTTCTAGCCCTCTCGCCCTCCCCCGTCCCCTGACCGCCCCGCCCCTCCCTCCCAAACCCTTATCTCCTCACCGCCCCTGTCCCCTTACCGTCCTGTCCCCCTCCCCCTCCCCCTGGCCCGGTCGCTCCCGCTTGAACCATGTCACAGGAGGCGAGCGATCCCGCCGCGCTCTCCACCTGAGCGATATTTCCGCAAGATTTATGGCCCGGTAATATCTCGCGGTCTTTGGACGTGACGGGCGTGAGCCGGCGTCCTGCAGCGCGGAACGAGTGGGCGGCGAAGCCCCTTGGTGCTCTGGATCCTGCAGAGCACAGGCGGAGGCGCAGACGGAGGCCGGAGAGAGCCATAACTCAGGGGACGAAGTAATGTGGGAAGCGCGCGTGAGTGGTGGTGTGAGTGCGGCATTGGAAGGGGAGGAGGAGGGGGAGGGCAGGGACGGGGAGCCTCCAGCAGCCGAGAAACGGGAAGAGAGAGAGACGGGGGGCGGGGAGAAAGGCGAAGGGGAGGAGAAGAAGCTCCGGCATCGTCATTATCATCATCACTATCATCTTGACTGCGCTCGGCCCTGTTATCAACCTCGCCATCTGCAGCGCCTCCAGTGCCTGCAGTGGGAAAAAACAGGTATCTTGTGCTAATTACTTAAGCTTGCTATTCGGTCATAAAACACCAAGTGGTTTGAGGGTGCGCGCGTGTGTGTGTATGTGTCTGTGTGCGTGGGCTGTTAATATGCATACATGTGTGCATACGTGCGCTTGCTGCACATTTGCATATACGGTTCTCTTTCTTATGTATGTGCAAGGACGAGTGCACTTGCTCATGTGTGTGCGAGAACGTACAAAAGCGTGTGCACGTATGTACGTGTGTGCGTGGCGCGGCCCGCACACGCTCCACCGTCCTTCGCCCCGCACCATTTCCTTTCGGTCGCTCCCTCCGTCTTCCCGAGCCCTGGCGCTCTAGGGGTCGTCCTCAGGTGCGAGGGCGGCGAAGGGCACGACCACGCTTCTCGCCCCGAGACGTGGGTCGTGTCGCCGGGGCCGCAGGTCGCCGCCGAGCCGCCGCGGCCGCCCACTACCCAGGTAGGAGGAGGTAAATTCCCCAAGCCGCCACTTGGGCAACTAACTGTTCCTGTCAGCGGCAAATTGTGCGGGTGAGTGAGATGTGTTGGTAGCGGGGGGCGCGGGCGGAGGCGGCGGTCGTGGCGGGCGCGGAGGGGCGGGGAGGGGCACCCAGGGTGGAAGGGGACGGCGGACGGAGGGGCCGGAAGGGATGGGGGCGCCCACGGTGGGAGGGGAGGGCGGGCCGGGCGGCGAGGGGATGGAGCGAACACAGATTGACGAGTTATTGGAAGAAGAAGTACAAGAAAGTTGAAGGAGAAGAAGGGGTGTAGGAGAGGGGAGAGAATTAGCAAGTAGCTAGAAGCGAAAGAGGAAAGAGGGGAGAAGAATAGCACGCGAACGAGGAATTAGAGAGGGAGGAAGAGAAAGGCAGGTCTGAGAAAGAGTGGAAAGAGTAAGGACTAAACATGAGTGTTGGGGAGGAGGACGGGGTCGTGGGAGGGAGGGGGAGGGATCAGCACTGGTGCCACAGACAGCCGCAGCAGCATGGATCATGGCTCCTTGGGGAGATCCGGCACTGGTGCAGGTCTGGCGCTGTGCTGCCTGTGCTGGGCTGTTGTGACAGAGCCCGGTTGTGGCTTGTCGGCGGCCCGGCTGCGGCTGCGTCTGGCGGTGCGGCTTCGTGTGTCATTTCGTGTGTCGCTGCCTGTGGTTTATGGCGCTTCGGGGGGAGAGAATGGCGAAGATCAGGATGTCGTGCAGCTGCAGAATTAGGTATTTCTGCGGCCGTGGCGGTGATTTGACACAGCGTGTTACGTACTGTCGGTGACGATGGAGCGCCTCCCGTATGCGCGACAACGACCCGCGAGACGGCGGGGAGGGAGGCGCGTTAATGCCAGTATTTATGGCGACGATAACAGGTTCTGTCGGCGGTCCCGGGGAGGAAATCTGGCGGAATGCAAGGAGGGAAGAGTAATGCTCGCACCGATTTCTGGGGATCCCGGCGGCCGTCGAGAGAGAGAGAGCGCGCGAGAGCGAAACGCCGTCGACGAAAAAAGCCAAATGGAGAGCAATAAACCAACCGCACGCATATTTTCCGGCGGTTAGTGACGTGTTAGTGTCCCTCCCCCGGGGAGAGAGTGTGTGTATGGCACGCGAGAGAGTCAGTACGCAGACCACGGGGTGGCACTGTATCGTACGTAGGTCAAGGAAAACGGCACTATATTAAGCAGAAAGTTAGGCGGCGAGAGTTTCGCTCGCTGAACGAAACGCAGAAGATGATCTCGGTCGCCTGCAAGTGGCCGTCGGATGGCACTGGCACTGCGAACGAGTGTCGGATCGTGAGTGCCTGTTTTCTCGCGGTTGTGTAAGCCGGCATTCAGTGCCTCTCAAAGGCTGCGGCCGACGGACGAGGCGGGAGAAGGTGGCGCCCGGATTAGGACGCTGCATTAAGAAAAGGCAGCGTGCGAGTGGCGTGAACGAAAGCATCGAGCGAGCGGGAGAGGTAAAGAATGATAGAGTGAGAGTGGGGGCGGGCGGCGAGTGCGGGGGGGGGGGGGGGAGTAGGAGGAGGAAGGCAGGGAAGGGGAAGTGGGAACGACGTGGAGAGCGGGACAGGGAGAGGAGGAGGAGGAGGAGAGGGAGGGTGACCGGGCCGAGAGGAGCATGGGGAGAGGGGAGTGAGGAGGGACGGAGGGGAGCGCCATCGCGGGGCAGAGCGTTGGGCCGACACTCCCGCCTAAGCAACAGGTGGCGACGCGAGCAGCAGCCAGCTCCCGCCGCCGCCCGCTTACGCTACCTGCCGCCGCGGGCTGATGGAGCCTCTCTCACGCATCACGGTCCACTGGCACCGCACGGAAGGGGCGGGGACGGAGGCAGGGGGGAGAGGAGGGACCCTCGCCTGTAGCTAGGGAGAGGCTGAGGGCCGTGGATAGGGGGGTGGGTGGGGGGGTGGAGGACACGGCCTTGTTCCCCGCTCGCTCGGAAAAGGTGGCCGGGTGACGAGGGCCGGGCACTTCCGCTGCAGGGGCGACACCTGACCCTTGCCATCCGCGGAGGGTCGTCGGCGCGGGGAAATGATGGAGACAGAGCAACGGATTTTTTTTTTAAATGTTCTATTATCCTTTATCATTACATAGAATAATATGATTAATGTTCTTTTTCTCTTTCTTTGCAGGTAAATTGGCTTTGAAACCGAGAGGGAAATACCAAGGAGCAGGTAGGGTGCAAGGCGGTAAAAATCTACGGCGTTTTGTTGCCGGTTTTCACTTACTTCTTATTTATGCTCGATCAGGGATGGAATTCCGTTACACTGAGACGCCGCAACAGAAACGATATAGAATTGCAATGAATATGAAATAAGTACCCAAAAGATCCTCACCAACCGGAGTAGTTGGAAAATATTGGTGATCAGAATTTTTCATGGACGTCAGTTGCGTTTCTATCAGATTAGCATATATTAGTGTGCACATATGCGCGGTTAGGTGTGTGTGTGTCTGTATGTGTGTGTGTGTGTACTTTTGTATGCGCGAGCATGTGTTCGTGTGAAGGCCTTCTCTGGCCTCCCCGCCCGCAGACGCACCAATTTCCCGAAGCAGGGCACTGATCCCGAAAGTTGTTTTTAACTCGCCCCGCTGAAAGGGCGGAGGGAAAAAACTATTGACATTCAGAAATAAGCCAATCAGCAGCAAGCCACAGCGTGTATTAATTGGCCTCGTGTTGTTGCGGAGGAGCGGCGGCGAGGCAGAAAAGTGTATCTACAGCGGCAGGAAAAACACGTCAGGAATTTATCGCCTTCCGTGACTGCTGCACTTGCTGGTCCCGTCCTTCCTGTCTCCGCCTCCGCTGGCAAATGGCAAAAAAGAGGTGGAGAGAGAGAGAGAGAGAAGAGAAAAAATCGAGTAAAGGAGGGGTGTGGGAAAGGATATTGGAAAAGTTCCCAATTAGAATTCTTTAACGTCAAATACAGGCGTGTAATATAGAGGAGACATTCCCACTCCATTTTTGTTAAGCTGCATGTAAAATATCCCCAGAATTAGAGAGGAGAGCGAAACCGCGTGAATTATGTAGGAAAAAAAATAAAACATCCGCAAAATTCCCCCCGAGTGGCAACCGAGGCCATAACTTGGGCAGAGAACAGAGCTGCCGACACCACTACGCCGCGGGCCGCTGCAAGGGCGTATCCCCGCTCGCGCCAGCCCGAGTCCCGCCCTTATGGCCTCTTCCCGCAAGGCCCAGAATGGCGCGCGACCGGTGAGCGTTATATAAAGCTATATAACAGCCAGGGATAGGGGACAAATTCGCGTGCTCCCTCGGGTGGGTTACAACGGGAGGCTGGCAGCCGGGTGCAATCTGGCGCAACCTCTAATGTGCGCGGCGGACGCGGCCACCCGGCTCAAGTGGCCAGCCCGAGGGGAAGGGCGGGGGAGGGGAGGCAGCGCTGGGAGGGAGGGGCGGAGGGAGGGAGGGGGGCCAGGGGAGGCGCTGCTACGGTTGATGAGGGGCGGAGGTAAGATGGGGCTGAGTGTGTAATGGAGAGGGCGTGGAGGAGAGGGCGAGGTGGGCGTGTGGGCTGGACTGCGAGGGCGGCCTTGAGCGTCGCAGGACGAGGGCGTGCGTGCGTGAGTGGGCGGGGGTTGCGGGCGTAGAGGGCGAGGTTCGGAGTGGGACAAAACTCGGCGCCGGGATAGAATTAAGGCATTAAGATGGTAATGAAGGCGGGAGAAGTTAATCGGCCGGCGAGGCGAGGCGAGGCGGGAAGACAGGGCGAGAGGGAGCTTTGTTAAGAATTGTAATGAGCTCTGACGGAGCTGCCGCGGCCGCCCCCCGCCGGGTGCGTGCGTGGAGGCGGCTGTGCACGTGTGCGTGTGTGTATGTGTGTGTGTGTGTGTGTGTGTGTGTGTGTGTGTGTGTGTGTGTGTGTGTGTGTGTGTGTGTGTGTGTGTGTGTGTGTGTGTGTGTGTATGTGTGTTTGTGTGTATGCGTGTTTTTGTTTGTGTGTGCGTTTTTGCGTGAAGGTGTAGAGCCTCCCACGTTAAGAGTGAAAGCAGACGTTTTCGTGCTCCGTGTGTCACCGCCATGTCTTCATTAGCTAAGTGTATGGAGGGGGCGTGGGGCTGGTGGGGGGAGGGGAGGGGTGGAAGGTAAACAGCGGCGCGGAGGTCGTGGCGTGTTAATATCTGGGGCGAGGGAGCGGATCCTGCACAAACAAAAATGGAAGGTAGGGCGGAGGGGAGACTGAAATATAATTTGATAGTCGGTGACGCACGCAACGGGAAATGGGAGAGAAGAGGACGGAGGCCATGGAAAATTGTTGGCCCGCTGTTGCAGTCATATTGATGACTCGCTCGTGGAACGGAAATGGAAGCCGATGGGACAGCGTTGCATGATCTCGCTCTGTCATAACCGGGATGGCGCTGCCCCCTCTCCTGCTCTCCCCCTCGCCCGCCCTGCATGCCTGGGGAGGGGAGGGGGAGGGCCACATGGCACTCCTGACACCGGCGGCGAGCGATGCCAGCGGCTTTATGGCGGCTGAGCGGCACTTTTGGGACGGCATTTGACGGCGTCTCAGGAAGGAGGAGCGATCACGCGCCGCCGGGAGTCCGCCACTGGGGAGGCGAGTCTGCCCGAGCCTGGCCGGAGACACGATTTTAGAAGATATCGGTTGCTCAAACGGTTACCAAAGGGTTGCCAAGGGGTTGCCAAGGGGTTCACCCAAACTCAACCGATAGAACCACGTCCACTGACGCCCATGCATCCGCCCTCCAGCGCAGCCCTTCCAAACCGCAGCGACACCGGGGCGTCCGCGCCGCGCGGTGGGTTTCCAGCCTTCGTTCGTCGTGGCACTCGTCCGCCCGCTCGTCAGGGCCTCGGCGGGAAAGGCTCCGGGCGGGGATTGACACGGGCGGGAGATGGCGCGCCCTGGATGCTCTCTCGCCGAGGGCTCAGCCGCGGGGAGGGAGGGAAGAGGGAGAAGGGAGAGAGGGAGGGGATGTAAGGACTGGAAGGGAGGGAGAGAGGAGTACAGGAGTGGGGAGGAGGCAGGAAGGGAAAAAGGCAGTAGTAAGAGGGAATGAGGGAGCGGGAGAAGGGGCAAAGAAGGAGGAGAAGAAGGTGGGAAAGGCCAGAGGCAAGTTGTGGCTGGCGCGATGAGCAAGAACACGTCCCCTCCCGTCTCCTCTTCCTCCTCCTCCTTCCCCTCGTCTCTGCCTTTCCCTCTCCTTCTTGCCCGCTTTCTTTCGCTCCTCTTACCCCTTCCCCTTCTCTTCTCCCTTTTTCTTCTTCTTCTTCTCCTCCTCCTCCTCCTCCTCCTCCTCCTCCTTCTTCTTCTTCTTCTTCTTCTTCTTCTTCTTCTTCTTCTTCTTCTTCTTCTTCTTCTTCTTCTTCTTCTTCTTCTCCTCCTCCTCCTCCTCCTCCTCCTCCTCCTCCTCCTCCTCCTCCTCCTCCCCCGTCTCCGCCTGCTGCCTCTTCCCCATCCCCATGACAACATCAGCGAGAGGTCGTGGGAAACAATGGAGGTCCTCGAGGGAGCCGGCGCTGGCAGGAGGGGGGGGGGGGGGAGCGGACCTCGTTTCTAATGCCTTGTTGGAGAATCTGAAGGAAGAGGGAAGGAAGGAGAGCGGGGAGAGGAGAGAAAAATGGAGGCGGAGAGGAGGAACTGAGGGTGGGGGGAAAGGAGGAGGGAGGGAGGGGAGGTGGGAAGGAGGAGATGCAGTAGAAAAAGAAGGGGGAGGAGATAGGAAGAAAGAAGGGGGAGATGTAGTATAAAACGAAAATGGAGGGGAAGAGGGAGGAAATGCAGTTGAAAAAGATAGGAGAGGAGGAAGGGGGCTGGAAAACGGAAGAAGGAGATGCAGTAAAAAAAGAAGGAAAGAGGGAAAAGAAAGAACTGTTAGGGACATGGAAGACGAGTGAGGGGAAGATGGAGAGTGGAAAAAGGGGGTGAAACGAAAAGGATAAAGGAAGTGAAGAGGAGGAAGAGAAGAAGGAGGAGGAGGAGGAGGCGCGGAAGGGCTCACCCCGCCGTTATTTACTCACCTGCGAGAAGTGTGAGGGATAAGCGAAGGGGGGGCTGTGTTCGTCAAGGGGAAGGGGTGTGTGGAGGGGGAGGGAGGAGGAGGGGGATTGAGGCGTGTTCGCGTAGGATATGGGAAGCGCGCTGTTTGCTCTGACAGGAAAGAGCTGGCTTTCATGGAGCAAAGCCGCGGCAGTGACTGGGTTGGGGGGGTGAACGGGGAAGGGAAGAGAGGAATGGGGACGGGACAGTGGGAGAGAGAGAGGGAAAAGGGTAGAAAGAGAGGAAGAGAAAGGAAAAAGGAGAGAGGAACGGGAAAGAAGAGAATGAGAGAGAGAGGAGAGGAGGGAGGAAGAGTAGGAGAAGAAGAGAGATTTGGCAAGTAGTTAACAGATGATATCCAAATAAACAAGAGCAACGGCGGGAATAAACAAACGGACTCAGACGGGGAAATGCAGATTGACATTAATCCCCGGTTAAGCTCCTCCTTCCTCCAAGAAAAATCCGAAACGGAAATCAAATAAACAATCGAATAATAAAAAAACAGAGGGAGAGAGAGAGGGAGAGGGAGAGGGAGAGGGAGAGGGAGAGAGAGGGAGAGGGAGAGGGAGAGGGAGAGGGAGAGGGAGAGGGAGAGGGAGAGGGAGAGGAGGGAGAGGGAGAGGGAGAGGGAGAGGAGAGAGGAGGAGAGAGAGAGGGAGAGAGGGAGAGAGGAGAGAGAGAGAGAGGGAGAGAGAGAGAGAGAGAGAGAGAGAGAGAGAGAGAGAGAGAGAGAGAGAGAGAGAGAGAGGGGGAGAGAGAGAGAGAGAGAGAGAGAGAGAGAGAGAGAGAGAGAGAGAGAGAGAGAGAGAGAGAGAGAGAGAGAGAGAGAGAGAGAGAGAGAGAGAGAGAGAGAGAGAGAGAGAGAGAGAGAGAGAGAGAGAGGGAGGGAGAGAGAGAGAGAGAGAGAGAGAGAGAGAGAGAGAGAGAGAGAGAGAGAGAGAGAGAGAGAGAGAGAGAGAGAGAGAGAGAGAGAGACCACCAAGACCACCACCGAGGCGGCCGCGGCGTCGGCAGCATCCTTCCCCATTTCCATCTCCGAGGGAAGGAGGGAGAGTCAGGAGGGCGGAAGGGCGGAGCGAGCGCCCACTCGGCAGCTGGAAGGAATGAGCCGACGACTGGAATTCCTTGTGGCGGCGCGAAACAGGAATGGCCGGGAATCTGGTGTAGGATTCCTGCATGGTCTTGGGTCTGCTCCGCTCCCCTCGTCACCCGGAGGGAGGGCGTCCGGGCTTGGGGAGGGGGGGCGAGGGGATGGAAGAGAGATGAGGATAAGAAAATGGGAGAGAGAGAGGCAGACAGAGACCTGCAGAGGGAGAAACAGAAACAAAAATGGATATGCATCACGGCAGACTGACGCAGGCAGATGTACAGACAGACAGACAGACAACCCGCCCCCCAGCCAGCGGCCATAAGCCAACAACAAAAAAGAAAGCGCTCGCCGGATCGACCAGGAATAACAAAGCGTCGAAATGAAGCCATTTCTCCTGTTCGACGCTAAAAAAGAAAAAAAAGAGTCGAGCGCCATTTCGAACTCCTCAGACCTCGCGAGTTGAGGGAACTTCGGAAGGAAAGAAGATCGCACAGGTGGGTACAGTGGGGGAGGGAAGGGGGAGTGGGAGTGAAGGGAGGAAGAGATAGGGGAGGGGGCGAGGGGTAGAGGAGGGAACAGGGAAAGAGAGGCGATGGGAGAAGGAAGGAGGAAGGGCGAGGGAAGTGGGAATAGGTAAGGGTGAGGGAGGAGGTGGAGGTAAGGATAAGGGACAGGGAGGGGAGGGGATGGGGGGACGGCAGTTGATGTGCCGCCCCTGCGCTCGGGGACGTCTGCCTGGCTTACTTACGGCCGCGAGGAAGCCAAAGTTCCTTCGTCGATCTTAGGACCAACTCGGGCGGAAACAGTGTGTGTGTGTGTGTGTGTGTGTGTGTGTGTGTGTGTGTGTGTGTGTGTGTGTGTGTGTGTGTGTGTGTGTGTGTGTGTGTGTGTGTGTGTGTGTGTGTGTTTTGATATGTGCGTGGTGCCCTGTTCTGACTAAATCTTTGACATTTTGATGCCGACAATCTCAGACAGCAAACAAACCAGATTACAAGAGCGATCTCTTCAGAGAACCGGGAGAGGGGGAAAGGAAATGACATTAGCTGTACTGAAGTGATTGTGTATACGTTTATATACAACCCATATGTATGTATTGATGGATATAACATATATATGTCTGTTTGTATGTGTGTGTTTACAAAAGCAAACCCACGCACAACTACAAACGGCTGCCCCGTTCGCGAACTTTTGTGCGAACGAGCGCGTGCGACGAGTGTGTACGTGTTTTCAAGTTGCAGGGCGAAAACCCCGTGAGCGTTTCCAAGTGTTCTGCTCGGAGGAAAGTGTTGTTTTCGCTATCCGTTTAAAGCCCCGACGTCTCCCGTTGTCGGCGGATGAGATAAGGTCCTTATCATGCACAAGACCCGCACATGACTCATGGAACTTCCAGCTGCGAACTTTCTCGAGTTGCGCTTCGGGTCTGTTTCAGGCCTCTCGCTCTCTCGGGCTGCTAGTTGCTCATAGGAGCTCTTAGATACCCCTAGTGGCTACTAGCTGATTCGAATGGCTCCCAACAACTAGTGGCTCTTGGGTTCTCTTAGCTGTTCCTAGTTGTTCCCAGTGGCTAGTAGCTAGTAGATGCGCCGAAGGGCTCCCAGTAGCTCCTAGTTGATTCTAGCTTCTCCTAGTGGCTGCTTGCTGCTTTTAGTGGCTCTTAGAGTCTCCCGGCGGCTCCCACCGTCCCCAGCCCCGTTGCCTTCGGTCCGCCGCAGCTGGCCTCGCGGGCGGGCGAGGGAACACGTCTCCTTGCAGTGTCCCGGCCGCCGGCTGCAGGTCGCTCTGACAGGCCGTTACTCTTGTCCTAAATACGAGCGCCCTCCTCCTCTCCTCGTCCCTCCTCCTCCTCCTCTTTCTCTATTTTCATCTGCATCTGCATTTGCCTTCTTCTCCTCCATATCTTTCATCCTTCCTCCCTTTATCTCTACTCTTCCTCTTTTGCTTCGTCCCTTCCATTTATGCTTCGTCCCCTATTCCACCTCTTCCTCCTCCTCCTCCTGCAGAGTCGCTCCAGAGGCCCGGGAAGGCGTGTGGCGGGCGGAGGGGGTGGACAGGGGCTGTGACGGGCAGGGTGCGGGCGGCCAGGGGTGGGGGCGGGGGCAGGGTTCCAGGAGCACTTTGGCGGCAGTAGCGGTCGCGGGGCAAGTTATTGGTGGGCGCTCGCTCGTTGATCTTCATGTTGCGAGGCCGCACTCTGTCATCGGCGTGGCCCAGTTCCCGAGCGGCGCGCCTGCCGTTCGTCCCGCTGCCCCGCCATCTGTATGGCATGCTCCTGTCACGGCCGATGGGGCGCCGCCATATATTTCGGGCGAGCCTGCTGCCTGCTGTGCGCCAGCTCCCCCTCCCGCCCCCCTCCCCACGCTGCGGTCCGAACGTATCAATTAGGTGCTTTTCGGGCGGCGGGGTAATTGCCAGCGCGCCCTCCACGCCTCCGGTAGTGGCAGTCACTCCCGCGGTGCAGGGCGAGCGTGCGGGCGTGCGAGTGGGGCCGGAGGGCGGAATTCACAGCCTCCGCCGCCGGAAGCGCTGAATTATGACAAAATCAATGGCGCCGAGGGAGAAAAGAATGCCGATCAGGGTCCGCGCCTCATTCCGGGCGAGAAATGAGTGGAATGAGGGGCCGCCGCGCCCGCATGCACGTCCGGGCAGGGAGAAAGTCAAGCCAGTCACTTGTCACATTGATTGAGGCGCCGCCCGTGGGAGCGAGGCGGCCATCCACGCCCGCACGCCGAGCTCAGCGCGAGTGGCAAAAGTTTCGAGGCGGAGATTGCGAGAGGAAGACACGGTTTAATCCCCTCTTGAGGGGAGTCATGAGGGGATCAGCGCGAGGGGACGACTCGGAAGTTTATCCTATTTATGGACAGCTCGATCGCTCGCCCTCGCGCCCCTCCTCCCCCCGCGAGGGGCCCCCGCCCGCGTCCCTGCGACATGTAGCATTCTGGAACGGGCGAACCATAGCAAAATGCGAGTCAGTTATCCGTGGGAAGTTTATTGGCAATAAATGGCTGACAGTTGCGGTGGTAGACGAGTGTCCAGCGAGGGCGCGAGGAGGGAGCTAATATACGGCATTTCCACTGCTTCCTCACTCACTCACACGCTTGCTCACTCCCTCACTCGTTCGCTCACTCACTCACTCGTTCGCTCACTCACTCCCTTTCTCAATTATTATTCTCTCTCTCTCTCTCTCTCTCTCTCTCTCTCTCTCTCTCTCTCTCTCTCTCTCTCTCTCTCTCTCTCTCTCTCTCTCTCTCTCTCTCTCTCTTAATTATTCACTCTCAATTACCCCCTCGCTCACTCATTCCCTCCCTCCCTCCCTCCCTCCCTCCCTCCCTCCACGACGCCCTCTGCCTCCCCTCCGCGGCGCAGCAGAGGACGAGAGCGGGCGAGAGCGAGGCCGCCGCCCCTCACCCCGGCTCTCGATGACGACCGCGGCGACGATGACGATGACGAGGCGAGCGAGGAGGCCCGCGCGGACGCCTCATCACTCACGAGGGAACGGCGGCGCGGGAGCTAATCTGGGGCATCGAGGGGCTCCAGGGGGATGGGGGGGGGGACTCGGTGATCAATGAGGGCCTCACCTGGCGCCCCGGACTCACCTGATTAGGGGCCCGGGGGAGGGGGGGCGGGAAGAAGGGGAAGGGAGAGAGGAAGGGAGGCGAGATGAGGAGGGAATGAAGGAAGGGAGGAGAGGAGAGAGGTAGGGAGGGAGATGAGAAGAGGAGGCGGAAAGGAGAAGGTTAGAAATGAGGAGGGGAGGAGAGACGAGGAGGAAGGAAAGGAAGGGTGAAGAGACGAGAGACGGGGAGGGAGGAAAGGAGGGGAGAAGTGATGAGGAGAGGAAGGGGGAAGAGAGAGGAGGAGGAAGACGACGGCGACGATGAGGAGGACTGAGAGAGAGAGGTGAGGAGAGGAATGAGACGTGAGGACGAGGAGGAGTAGGACGAAGCAGGGAGTTGGATGAAGGGAAGACGAAGAAAAGTAAGGATAAATTGTGCTGGAGGAGTGAGTGAGAAGGGGAATGAGAGAAAGAAGCAGTTAAGGGAAGGAGAGAGAGAATGAGAGGAAGAAGGGAACGATAAAAAGGTGAAGAGGAAATAGAGAGACGGGATGAGTATATGATAAAGAGATGCTACAAAAACAGAATATAAGAGGAAGGAAGAGTAAGAAGAAGAAAGAGAGAAATGAAAAAGAAAAAGAAGATGAGGAGGAGGCGGAGGCGGAGGAGAAGAAGGAGGGGGTCGGAGGCGAAGGGGAAGAAGGAGGAGGATGTGAGGGAGACGGAGGGGAAGAAGGAGGAGGAGGAGGAGACGGAGGGAAGAAAGAGGAGAAGGAGGAGGCGGAGGCGGAGCGGAAGAAAGAGGAGGAGGAGACGGAGGGGAAGAAAGAGGAGAAGGAGGAGGAGGCGGAGGGGAAGAAGGAAGAGACGGAGGGGAAGAAGGAGGAGGCGAGCGACGAGGCAGAAGTATCGGAAGTCTCGCGGCGAGGGCGAGCGGAGGCCCCGTGCGCCGCAGCGGTGAGTCTGCTCTTAATTATCCCAATTCAGTCTTTCGTCTCCGAGCGTATAGAGCACACTCCCCCCTTCGTCTCCCCGCCCCCCTTCCCCTTGCCCTTCGCCTTTCTCCTTCTCTCTCTCTCCGCCTTCCCTCCCTCCTCGCCCTTCCTTCTCTTCCCTTCTTTTTCCCTTCCCTTCCATCTTTTTTCTTTTTTCTCCTACTTTCTCTCTTCTGTTCCTCTCTTCCACTTCATGTTTCCCTCTCTTCCCTTTCCTTCCCCACTTCTCCTTTTCCCTTCCTTTCCTCTTTCTCCTATTTTCATTCTTCCCCTCCTTCCCTTCCTTTTCCCGTCCCCCTCCTTCTTCTCTCTGTCTCTCTTTCTTCCCTTATCTCTCTCTCTCTCTCTCTCTCTCTCTCTCTCTCTCTCTCTCTCTCTCTCTCTCTCTCTCTCTCTCTCTCTCTCTCTCTCTCTCTCTCTCTCTCTCTCTCTCTCTCTCTCTCT
>NC_091559.1:13501673-13511673 GCF_042767895.1 Penaeus vannamei | reverse complement strand
GAAGGAAGAAGAAATGAAATGGGGAAGAGCGCGGAAGGGAGAGGGAGTGCAGGAGGAAGAGAGCGCGGAAGGGAGAGGGAGTGCAGGAGGAAGAGAAAGCGAGGGAGAGAGCGCGGAAGGGAGAGGGAGTGCAGGAGGAAGAGAGCGCGGGAGAGGGAGTGCATGAGGAAGAGAGCACGGAAGGGAGAGGGAGTGCAGGAGGAAGAGAAAGCGAGGGAGAGAGCGCGGAAGGGAGAGGGAGTGCAGGAGGAAGAGAAGGCGAGGGAGAGACCGCGGAAGGGAGAGGGAGTGCAGGAGGAAGAGAGCGCGGAAGGGAGAGGGAGTGCAGGAGGAAGAGAGCGCGGAAGGGAGAGGGAGTGCAGGAGGAAGAGAAGGCGAGGGAGAGAGCGCGGAAGGGAGAGGGAGTGCAGGAGGAAGAGAGCGCGGAATGGAGAGGGAGTGCAGGAGGGAGAGAGCGCGGAAGGGAGAGGGAGTGCAGGAGGAAGAGAAGGCGAGGGAGAGAGCGCGGAAGGGAGAGGGAGTGCAGGAGGAAGAGAAGGCGAGGGAGAGAGCGCGGAAGGGAGAGGGATTGCAGGAGGAAGAGAAGGCGAGGGAGAGAGCGCGCGCGGCCGAGGAGCAAGGGCGAGGGGGCCGGGGGCGCCGCACAAAGCCTCTCCACAGGGCCCTTCTGCAGGACTCTAGCCTTGAGCGAGCTTCTTTTGCCGCGCCCTCACGCAGCCCGGCGCCCGTGGACACCCGGGGCCGCACAAGTCCCCTAATTAGGATGTGTCTCACACTAGACCCATAACAAGCGCGCCTCACACACAAGAAAATTTCGCCGTGGAAAGTTCATACCCAGATGCATCTAGAGCTTCCCTATTCCCTTCCTCTTCCCCTGTCTCTCGGCCCTCTCTCCCTCCCTCTTTCTTCTTCTGTTCTTTATTTCCTTTTCCTTTTATCACTGTTCTTCTCTTATTTCCCTAGTTCCTTCTTCGCCATCAATTGCGTCATCATCATCTTTTATATCCCTTCTCCGCTTCCTCCTCCGCCTTCCTCTTCTTCCCTTTCTCCATCTCTCTTTCTCCGCCATCTTGCGCTTTTCTTAATTTTTGTGATCTTGTTTTCGTCGATGTTCTTCCTCCGGCGCTAAAACACTCCAAGTCCCGGATTCCAGCTAGGATGCAAAAGTGATTTATCAGTTTGTTGAAAAAAGATTTACGCGAATATTGCACATTGCAAAGCCCGGCGTTTCCCACGGTAAGGGAGGAGGGAAAAGGAGGGAGAGAGAGAGGCGAAGTGGTGATGGTGAGGGAGATCTAGGGAGTTAGACAGCCAGATTGAAAGAGACAGACGGATGGTGAGGACGAGACAGAAGCCGTGGGCTGGGGCACGAGGCGAGGGAGGCGAGAAGGCCGAGAGCGAGGGAGCCAAGGGCGAGGGAGGCGAGGGCGGCCTGTCCGAGGTCGTGGAGTCGTGTTCCCTCGCGGCCTCGGGTCCTGAGCGGCCGTGCCCTCCGCCGGCGCTGGCTCCGCCCCGTTGTTTGCCAATGCCTTCCGCCGCCGTGTTTGTCCGGCGCTTTGTGTCCGGCGGAGATGGAGGCGATAGTGGCGCTCGAGTGCGAGGGCGCGAGGGCGGGCGAGAGGCGTGTCTGCGGGATGTGAGAACGGGCGTGCGGGCGGCGGGGCGAGGGGACGCCAATGCATCCGGACTCTTTTTATGTCCAATAGAGAGCGCACGTTTCCAGCACTCGAATGCGCCGGGTGCCACACTTACGGCCGGCGAGATAAGGCTCCCTTGTCGCCGGCCTGGCATCATCGCCGACGCCGGGGGAGCTGGCTGGCGGAGGGGGGGGGGGGCTGTTAGCATAATCAGTGTGGGGCATAATCGTCGTTAGGAATGATGCCTGGATATGCACGTGAATGCGAGTGCTTATGAAAGAAGAAATAACCTGTGTACTTTCCTTAACTTTTCTTTTGAACAGGGTCCGTCTATTGTCCAAAGTGAGTCGCATATTTTAAATGATTTAGTCTTCAGAATTCAATCGGTATAGAGTAAACCTCAACCGTAGGGCCCTCTATTACGAGGGATAAAACCGTCACACATTTTTCGCTGCTTTTGCAATGTCGAGTGGAAAGGCTGCATAATAGAGCTCTATTTGATATAAAATTCAGGTTTTCCTTATTAATATTTTCCCCCGGAACTAGCACTTTGTGAATTGTTATTATTTTTCGCCAATCTTTGTTAGCGAGGCGAACTGCGCGAAACCGAGGCCTAATTTCCGTCCGTGTGTGATGGGAAACGGGGGTTGCAAAGACCGTAGATTGTGCCAAATCATCGGCCGAAAATCATGGTCGTTTTTCGTCCCGAGTCCAGTTTTTTGGAATGTACATTTTATTCTCGCTTCCATGAGGTTTGAATTCGTTTTGTTTTTTTCTTTTGTCATTTCTTTTTTTCAATGTTCATAATGCCAGTGTAAAGAACGGTGAGGTTAAGAGCGACATTGTGAGTAGAACTGAATATATTTTTTGATGTATGCTGAGGGTATGGGGAGGCTCTCCCATACCCTTAGTAATCACGAATAAAGGACGAATGAAGAAGTGAAAGAGGAGAGAGAAGAAAAGGTGGAAAAAAGTAGTGTGTGTGTGCGCGTATTTATGTAGAAATACGTACGCATATAAACACGCACAGCAGGAAAGACAAAGGGAAAACTATTCGGCACGCAAGACTAAAAACAAATCTCTACGTGACGCAG
This sequence comes from Penaeus vannamei, assembly GCF_042767895.1. Taxonomy (NCBI): domain Eukaryota; kingdom Metazoa; phylum Arthropoda; class Malacostraca; order Decapoda; family Penaeidae; genus Penaeus; species Penaeus vannamei. The sequence goes on along the minus strand of NC_091559.1, from coordinate 13,508,942 downwards.
CATTCGAGGCGAAACAAGCGATGTGAAAAGGCGAAGAGGCGCGGAGGGGATGCCACGCCGGGAGAAGCGGACTCGAACTCGGCCGCGAGAAGGTCGCTCTGCAGGGCCAAGGTAGTGCCACGCGCGGAAAAGGGAGGGGGGATGATGATAAGAAAAGGAGGAAGAGGGGAAGGGGAAGGGGGAGGAGGAGGAGGGGGAGGAGGGAAATGAGAAGAAGAAAGAAAAAAAGAGGAACATGAGGAAGAAGAAGAGGAAACAGGAACGAAAACTAGAACTAGAAAAGGAAGATGAAAAAGGAGGAGAAAAGAAGAATAGAGGAATAAAGGTAAGAAGAGGAAGAAGGAAGAAGAGGAAGGAGAGGCGAAGGCATGGGAGCGGAGGGCCGGCAGGCGGCGACCGGCTCGGCGCGGTGCCCCAGAAAGGGAATTAGTGCGGAGTTATGAAGGCTGGGGTCGGGAGGGGGAGCGGGGGTCGGGAGGGGGGAAGGCCGGGGTCAAGAAGGAAAAGTCCGATCAGATAAGGGCTGAGAAGGGAGTTTCCGGCAGAAATTATGAGCGCATAAAGTGGGGCGAGACTGACAATGAATTGCGGGTTTGTAAGTAAGCAGAGGAGGAGAGCATGAGTGGCGCGGGGGGGGGGGGGGGGGAGGCAGAGCGGACGTGTTGCAGGTACAGGCTAGGCGGGGGGGGGGGGCGTTGCAGGCGCATGCAGGCGTGGAGGCTCACTCCAGCCTGCACCCGCGTCGTCCCGGCCATAGTTGGAGGGCAGCACGGGCAAGGATTCGTGCAGGATTGAGGGAGGCGCGGAGGCCGCTGCAGGCTGCGACAGGCACAAAGGGCCGGCCGAGCTGTGCTGAGACGGTCCCGGGGCGCAGGCTGTTTGTCAGAAGGGGCGGATGCGGCGCAGGCTGGCGGGCGAAGGTCGTGTGCAGGCACGGAGGGGCGGTGCAGGTTATGTGCAGGCCGGGAGCCCATTAATTGGCGGCCTCACCCTCGCCCCGGTGTTTGCAATGGAGCTGGAGTTGCTCGTATTGCACACGGCCGAGCGCTCGCTCCCACAGCCTTTCGCTCGGGCGGGCGGCGGCGGCGCGCGGGCGTCCGATCCTGAATGAAACGTCCGCCGGCGGCCGCCCCGGCGCTGCGGTGCATCCACTTGTGGCTCTGCCAGTCGGCTATCGATCCATACCGAAAAGTTTCGTTCAAAGTTATCCCGGGCCTCAGGTGTCGCGCGAACGATGCACTCTGCAACGGTCGATCGGCCGCACGCACCTGATAATCAGCCGAGCAGTGCTGATAGCGGCTGGTGATGGTGGCTTTTAGCGTGGCGGTTGTTGATCCTCGGCGCTGTCGCCGCCCCTCCGCCCCGCCCCCCGCCCCCGCTCCCCTCCCCTCCCCTCCCCCGCCCCAGCCCGTGCTCCGCCTCCGTCTTCCCTCCTGCTGCCCGTCTCGCCGCCCCTTCCCTGCCGCGCCCCCCTCCCCCGCCCACGCCGCCTGACCGCCCCTTCCTCCTCACCTGGTCGCCCACCCCTCCCTCCTCCGACCCGCCGGCCGCCCACCCTTCCTCCCCCTACCTGGCCGCCCCACCCCGCTTCCCGTCTTCCCGGCTCCTGTACTTTCCTGTCCCGACCTTTCCGCCTCGGACACGCCCCCGTCACGCCCGGAATCTGCTGCCCGCCGCCCTCGCCGCCCGCGCTCTGGCCGGACTCTCGCGGGGGGGGGGGGGGACTTTTTCTCGTCTTCCTTTTCCGTTTCGCCTTGGTTTTTAGCCCCGGATTTTGCCGCTCCGTCTGGCCCTAGCATCTCTCTCTCTCTCTCTCTCTCTCTCTCTCTCTCTCTCTCTCTCTCTCTCTCTCTCTCTCTCTCTCTCTCTCTCTCTCTCTCTCTCTCTCTCTCTCGTGTTCTACATATTTTTTTCTCCCTCCCTCCTTCCTCCCATCCTTTCCTCATTTTCTTATCCTTCCTACCCTCTCCCCTGCACTCTGCTTCTCTCCCCCTCTCCCCCTTCCCTCTCCCTCCTCCTGCTTCTCACTCTCCCACAGCTGGTCCCGCGCCGTCATTTTCTACACCCATCATTTTCCTCCCCGTGTCATTTCTCGCTCCTACTCTCACCCCCTCCCTCCTCTCCCTCTCCTCTCCCTCCCTCCCTCCTCACTGCCCGTCCTCCCACCCCTCTCTTCCCTGAACCTTGCCTCGCCTCTTCCCCCCACCCCCTGCCCGTCTCTCTCTCTCTCTCTCTCTCTCTCTCTCTCTCTCTCTCTCTCTCTCTCTCTCTCTCTCTCTCTCTCTCTCTCTCTCTCTCTCTCTCTCTCTCTCATCCCTCCCACCATCCATCCCTCCCCCCTTCTCCTCCTCCCCGCATGCACACACACAGCGCTTTGACACGTCCTCCCCCTCCCTCCCCCCAACCAACCCCTGCCCACTGCAATCACCTCAGCCACAATCACTCACGGGCCGCAATCACCACCACGCACACTGGCAGGCACACGCACGCACGCACGCAATCCAAGCACGCACGTACGCACGCACACCTGCACAAGAAAGCTCTGGGCCAGAAGACGACAGCTTTAATGCTGACGAGGGTTACCACAGCGAGGGCGCCGACGGGAGAGAGGGAGGGGGAGGAGGAAGGGAAGGAGAAGGGAGGTGAGGGGAGGAGGAAGGGAGGGGAGGGGAGGGGAGAGCAGGAGAGGAGGGAGGGAAGAATGCGGGCCAGTGGGATGGGGGAAGGGAGGAAACGAGAAGGAAATTGTGGGAAAGGAAGGGAGGGAAGGATGGGAAAGAGAAGGAAAATGGAGGGAGGGGTGTTTTAGGGGAGGGAAAGGGAGGAAAGGAAAGGAGGAAGAAGATAAGGGAAGAGGTTAAGGGAGGGAAGAAGGAGGTGGGAGGGGAAGGGAGAAAGGGAATGTCGTGTGTGTCACGTTCACGTGGTCGAAACGAGACTAAGCAGGGAGAGAGGAAGGGGGTGGGTGTAGAAGTGGAGGGAGAGGGGGAGGGGCGGAGTCTCGGTTATAGTGAGCTGATCCGTGGTGTCATACGCCAGGAGGGGGGTGAGGGGAGGGTAGGGTGACTGTGGGGGGGAGGTAATCCTGAATAGGAAGGAGTGAAGAGACGGGACGGGGGTGGGGGAAGGAGGCGGACCCGGTGAGGGCATATTTTTTAGGTTTTAGGGCGTTCGGCTCCACCCCCGTCAGCTTCTTGACATTTACATGGGAACCCGCACTTTTGGCCCATTTTTTACAGCCTGCGCGCACCCTTTGTTCTGCAATGTACATCCAGGGTGTGCTCTGTGCCGTGCTTCGTGATGTACCCTGCAATGTACTCTCCAACACGTCGGACATCAATACCAGTGCGAGTTCAAGAGATATGTTCACCTGCACGGAGCCACGGGCGCATCGGGGCTGGAGATGACTTCGGGCGCAGAAAGGAGCCACAGCGACCCACATCCGCGAATCCTGGCTCTTGTGCCAGGCGCCTCTCTCTCTCTCTCTCTCTCTCTCTCTCTCTCTCTCTCTCTCTCTCTCTCTCTCTCTCTCTCTCTCTCTCTCTCTCTCTCTCTCTCTCTCTCTGTCTCTCTCTCTCTGTCTCTCTCTCTCTCTCTCTCTCTCCCCTCCCTTCACTACACCCCTCTTCCCTCCCGTTCCCTATCAACCAACCTTCCCCACCCTTACTCCTCCCTCCTCTCTCTTTCTCCCTCTTTATCTCTCTGTCTCTCTTCCGCCTTCGTATTTTCGCGCGCACCGTCTTAATCCTCAGCGTGGGTTCTTCGCTCCCCTTCGCCATTCATGGGCCATTGGTGTGCGGGAGAGGCCGTTCCGTGTGGAAAATTCAGGGAGGGTTGGCAGATGGCGCAGAGTGGAGGGAGGGAGGGAGAGAAGGGCGTGGGGAGGGGAGAGAGGAAGGGGACAGGAGAGGGAGGAAGGGAAGAGGTAGGGAGGGAGGGGAATGAGGGAGGGTCGCCATCCCTCTGTGGTCCTGGTGCAGAGAAGCGGGAATGTTGGAAGGGAAGAAGCCCCATTCCTGGTCCCGCTGCTCATCCGTGGAGGGGAGGGGAGGGGAGGGGATGGGATGGGATAGGTGGAGCGACGAGGGGGAGGGAAAAATATTGGCGGGAAATTCTGGTTTCTCATTTGCAAGTAAAATGGAAGGGAAGTCGTCCAGAAACCCAGGTTGGAAAGTTTGCTAATCTAGATACCAAGAATGCGAGTGCGTGTTCCATGTGTTTATGGGAGCGACGAGAGTCCAGGCGAAGGTAGGCATGTGGAAAACGAAGTGTTGCTGGAAATTTCAACGAGGCGGGAAAAGTTTGGGAAGCGGAGGCTGTGCTGTTCATTCTGCCACTCACTTTTTCCGCCCCTCCCCTCTTCCCTCCCTCCCCTCCCTCCCCGCCACCCGGTCGGCGTTTCCAGGCTCGTCCCAAACGCTGGCTTTAGCTCCGGCTTAAGCTTTGTCCCGATGGCTTTGGCGGGGGGCGGGGGCGCCTCCCCTCCTGCTCTTCGCTGTCTTCCATATTGGATGGCGATGAGACGCCAAATGGATTCGGTTATCGAAGGGCGAGGCGAGAGCTGCGGCATCGACTGCTAATGGATAGTTTCCCTTAAAAATTCCGCGCCGCCTGAATTATTAAAGATATACTTTAGGGCGGATCGGAAGGCGAGCGGATCGCCATGAGTTACAAGCCCGGGAAAGAATGCCCGATATTGAACCTCGTTTGGCCGACGTCAGACGAGGCGGGCGGCGAGGGCGCTTACCTGAAGCCTAATTGGCAAACAGTTCCGCATTCGCCCCCTCCCCCCGCCCCTCCCCCCGCCCCTCCCGTCGGTGCCTCTCGGGCCGACTGCGACGACGCTCGCTAAGTGACTCCTCAGGAACGAATGCAATGCAAATGCTCGGTGCAATTTTCAATACGCGGTCGCCCGTCCTCTCTCTCTCGCGGCGGAGCCTCGGACGCGGGCGGGGCGAGCGTGACAGCCGGGTTTATGGGCGTCGGGAAGCACGCACATGCGGCGACCCTTGTGTGTGTGTGTGTGTGTGTATGTGTGTGTGTGTGTGTGTCTTTGTCTTTCTATATATACTTCTGAATATACGTATGCCTGTATGTATGAATGTATATAGGCAAGTCTGCATTAATGAATGTACGTATATAAGTGAGTATAAGTATATAAACATGTATGTATTCGCGCCCCTGAATGGCGGCGGCGAGGACGCGCTGGCAGTGAGTCCTGTCACCGCATGTTATTTGTCCAACTAAGCTCCTAATGCGCGCAGGAAAGGAGAGAGGGCCGTTCGTGCACGTGTGTGCGTGTGATTATGCATGCATGTATGTGTCCGTACGTGAATGTTTGGACGCGCGTGTCTGCATTTCTGCGTCTGCTTATGCGTTTGTGTATATTATTGTGTGTATGCATGTGCAAGTGTGCATCTGCAGTTGTGTGTATGTGTACGTGTATATGCGAGTGCATTTTCAATAGTGTCTCTACTTGTGCGTTTATGCGTGTGCCCGGGTATGTGCGTGTGTCCGTGTGTGTATATAGAATGGCCGTGTGCCACATGACCGTACCGAGAGGCAGCATTACCCGAGGCAGAGCACTCAGATGACACGTGATGGTCAATATGCCGAGAATTTATACGGCAATTTGTTCACTTGGTTGCGTGTGGCGGTATGTGGTAAGGCATCTAAATAAATCTTAAGCTCTCTCGCTCCCTTCCTCCCTTGCCCTCCCTCTCCCTCCCGACGCACCTTTCCACCTCTCCCTCCCTCCCTCCCTCCCCTCTCTCTACCTCCCCACACACCTTCCCCCCTCTCTATCCCTCCCCGCATACCTTCCCACCTCTCCGTCCCTCCTCTCTCTCTCTCCCTGCTTCCCCCTCCCTCCCCACACACCACCTCGTTTCTCCCTCTTCTCTCCTCCCTCTTTCTTTCTTTCTCCCTCCTCCCTCCTTCCCTCCCGTCGCTGCCCACCTCCCTCCCTCCTCGCCTCTCTTCCCTCCACCCTCTCCTCCTTCCACCTCTTCCCTCCCTCCCTCTTACTCCCTTCCTCCTCAGGTGTTCTCGCCGCAACACCACACTTAATGTCTGCCTAACGTATAACCTGTACACAACACGGAGCTGGCGTTATTTCACTCTTGTCAGGCACCGCCGCCGCTCATGCGGTACCTCGCCCCCCTCCGCCCCCTCTTCTCCCTTCCCCACCCCGACTCGCCCCCCTCCCCACACATTCTACCACAGGCCACTCCTCCTCTTCCACGTCTTTCCCCTCTTCCCCTCCTCCTTTATCCAGCTTTCCACCCCGCCTTCACTCTTCAATACCCCGTTTTCCCCTCACTACCCACTCCTTGCTCTCTCTCCCATTCCCACCCTTTACGCCTACCCTTTTCCTCTGCCTCGATCTTCCCCTTCTTTCCTTTGCCCCCTCCCCCCTCTCTTCGTCCCCTTCCTCTTTCCCCTTGCACATTCCCTCCCTTGGCCGTTCCCTCCCCTCGTCCACCCCTCTCCCTTTGCCACCCCTTCTCCCTTTCTTCCCATTCCTCCCTTCGCCCCCATCCCTCCCCTTGCCCCCCCCCCCTTCCTTCCGTCGGGTGAACACAAGGCCTCGCCCAGCCAACCGCCTCCTTCTCCTTTGAGAGCGGAGTCTTTATGCGAGCGCGCCGTGTGGCTCCCTCTTGACAACAACAGGTGTAGTGCGTGGTTGGACGCCCACGCCGCCCGCACTGCTCTCACAAAGCTCTCCCATCCCACTGTCTGTCTCCCCCTCCCCTCCCCCAGCCCTTCCCCCTCCCACGCACCCGAAAGCTTTGTGCCATTTTCACGCGGCGTTGCATAAGAAATGGCGGCAACTTCAAAAATGAAAACAAAAAGTAAAGAAAAAAAAACGTTTGTTGAAGCCCCGTGTATTGGCTGATGATCCGGCCACTGCCAGGGCCTGGGCGGCGAGTAGCTTTCACCTGCGGCGCCGAGTGGCTCGCCAACGCCCGCCGACGACCTGTCTCGTGGAGCCACCTGCCGACGCGGAACTCACCTGCCGCCGTCGCCTCACCTGGCTCTGTGGACCTACCTGCCGCGCGATCTGATTGCCTGCCGCGGAAACAGCCAAGGGAGAGGCTTCAAAGCGCCGTCGAAAGGCAGCGTTGCGCGGACAGGGAAGCAGGGAGGAGGGGAGGAAACTGAGCATGAGGAAGTGGGAGAGAGGAACCGAGACACACAAGGAAGGAGATGAAGAGATAAAGACAGAGACAGCAAACAAAGAAACAGAAGAAGGAAGGAAGATGATGC
>NC_091559.1:13494173-13496673 GCF_042767895.1 Penaeus vannamei | reverse complement strand
CGCGCCCCTGGAAGGTAAGCCTCGACGCTGCCGACGCCCGCGACGCCTCTGGGGCGCCGTCGGCAGGAGGAAAAACTTTTCTCTTTGCTGCTCTGGGCGGGTGTCCTGTTCGCACGGGGAGGGGTGGAGGGAAGGAACCAAGGAGGGAAGGAAAGAAAGAAAAAAAGGAAGAAAGAAAGGAGGGAGGGAGAGAGGGAGGAAGGAAAAGAGGAAAGAAAGGTAGAAGGGAGGAAAGAAAGAAGGAAAGGAGGGAGATAGGAAGGAAGGAAGGGATGAATGGAAGGAAGGAAGGGAGGAAAGGAAGACAGAAGGGAGGAAAGGAAGAAAGAAAGGAGGGAGTGAAGAAAGAATTATGGGACGAATGGAAGGAAGGAAAAAAGAAAGACAGAAAGAAAGAAGGGAGGGAGGGAGAGAGGAATGAAAGAAGGGAATAGAAAAGGGAAGAAGGGGGCAGGAAAGGAAAGAGAAAAGAAGGGAGAAAGGAGATGAACTGGTGAACAGGACTTAGACAAGCGAGTAGACAGCAGAATGACAGGGAGACAGAAAACAGGTCATTGCAACGAATACGGAAAAGATGTGAACAGAGGTGAATAAATTACATATCGTCATTAGAATTACATAACATTTCTAAATTAGATACATTGAAATGAGTTTTACATTTCATTTTTGTGAGGCTATTAGCACACAGGTATACAGATGGCAGACAGAAATGTAGATGACAGACAGACAGGAAGACAATTGGCAGACAGAAATGTGGATGACATACAGGTAGGTAGACAGGTGCGAGACAGAAATATAGTTGACAGACAGACAGGCAGATGCCGAGCAATCAGATTGACAGGTCGACGTAAAATAAATGCACAGACATCCATCAGCTGAATGTTTAGAGTAAGAACAACAGATAGATAGACTAAATAGAGAAGAAGGAAGACATTAAAAAAACGGTAAACAGTTAGTCAATTGGCAGGTAACAAGATCACACAGACAGACAAGTAGACAGATACAGGCAGACAGACAAGCAGATAAACAGATAGACAGACAAACAAGCAGACACACGCATACAAACACAAACGCAGAAAACAGGCAAACATTAACACAAACAGCCAAGAGAGTACGATTCTAACCGTATGGGAAAACCCTTTCATATAGAGCCAGGCATTGCTAGTGGAACAGCTCTATCACGTGCTTTTGGTTAATAGTAAGGTAGGGAATTAAAGAATTATACAGTTAATTAAAATCCCCAAGGAAGAGAACCTTAATTACTTGATGGTGTTTAGATAATGAGTAAAGAACGGTATGTTAATTAAGAAGAGCGGGTGTTTTAAAAAAAGGGGTACTTTAATTTCAGAAGCGAAAGAGGGACAACAGCAACCACAAAAGCAACAATAACAACATTAAAAATTCCAGATGAAAGGAAAGATTCTACTAAATAAGAGCTCGCGATGCCAATCTTGTAAATATTGTTGTAGGTACGTGGAATTCAGACCATATATCATCACCATTGTCATCCAAAGACTTTTATTTTGGGCTTATTTATTATTATGCGGGTGAACGTATTCCAAGGAAGAATGGGGAGGTTTAGAGCAGATTAAAAGCACGAATATTGATTGCAAGGTTTTTTTTCTCTCCTCGCGCGTTACTATGGCGAGGTAATGAAGTTAGTAATATGGTAAAGTTATTTTTTTTCTCTCTCGTGTGGTATTCCGATGTTATTCTTATTTTTAGGAAAATAAATCCACGAAATCATTGTTTGATGGTTGTTAATGCAGTTAATAGTAAACAAATTGTCCTTTCCCAGTTCAGAAAGCTTCTATATTTATAGTAAATCTGACCTGAGAATATGTTCCCATGCTGGATTTTGTGACAAAGGCTTACTCAAGTGTTCTTTGGAACATTTAGAGAGCATTAGATTTGCTCTTATCTCGGGGATTAGAATAACGTACACAATATAGCCTGGATTAGAATACTGCAGGGTTGTTGTTGGGATAAGTTTGTGGTTATTCATGTCGCCACGGTGAACAAGGAACACTTTGGGAACAAAATCTTGGAGTGTGTTAAAGTTAAGTTGATCTTTATCTAAACAGTTTTCGTGACTGACAACAAAGTTTTATTTTTTTTTCTCTTTATTATTACGTTCTTTTTCTGTACTGTTTACTTTTTTTCGTTTTCGTTTTCTTCCTTGTGTCCGTGTGGTAGCTGGACCACACAGGTAATCTCTGCGGATACGTATTAAATCATGAGAGATGTATTCTAGACTCATATTTATACCTCAGAAATCTGCCCTAACACATATAACCTTTTCTGTCTGCTATTTTATTTGGGGGACACGAAATCCAATTTTGTGCCAGCGAGAGTCTGACTTAGTTGCTAGGTGTAGCGCCATACCTTTTCTGTGTCTCCTCCGTCTTTACCCTATTTTAAAGGCTATTCTTGTTTAATAGCTAAAAGCTTTTTCATACTGGAAGGGAGGGGACTACAATAAACTTCTAGTTAGGAAGGG
>NC_091559.1:13474173-13481673 GCF_042767895.1 Penaeus vannamei | reverse complement strand
TGGCGCTGCGCCCTCGGCCCTCGGTAAGACCGGGTCCTTCGGGCCTTCGGCTGCTTTGCTCTACCAGGATCGCCTTCGTTTGTGGTGTCCATTTTCTCATTTCCTGCGCGATCTTTCTTTACGTGGCATTCTGGCTTTTGCTTTTCCCTGTTTACTCTTCCCTCACTTCTGCCGTCCCTCCCTCCCTCCCTCCTTCCCTCTCTCTTCCTTCTCCCTCCCTCCCTCTTCCTAACATCTTCCCTCTCTCCCTCCTCCTTCCTCCCTAATTCTATTTCCCTCCCCTCCTCTCTCTCCCTCTCCCTCTTCCCCCTCTTCCCCCAGCCTCCCCCTGCCCCGCCTCCCCGGTCTCATCCTGGTACTCACGGCTCCATCTCCGACCTCGTCCCGGAGCGCCGTTTGCATGCAGTTCGCTCGCTCCGGAATGGCCCTTGATTTCCTTTAAGAGTTTGCATCGCTTTTATCAATATATATATATATATATATATATATATATATATATATATATATATATATATATATATATATATATATATATATATATATATGTATGTGTATATGTATGTGTGTGTGTGTGTGTGTGTGTGTGTGTGTGTGTGTGTGTGTGTGTGTGTGTATGTATATATGTGTGTGTTTCTCTTCTCTTCTGCTGTCGTCCTTAATAACCCCCCCATTCCCCGGCCGTCCCAGGTAATTCCCCTCCGACCGCCTTGTGTTTCGGTAAGTTCTCTCTTGAGATCCTTACACCTCCCCCTCCCCCTCCCCCACAAATCTCCTCAGAGTTTCCCAAAGGTCCTTTGTTTACTCTCAACTTCTCTGCTCCAGGTTCCCCCGAAGTTCCCCGTAGGCCCCTCCCCCTCTTTTCCTCCCTCGTTGTGTAAGTCGTTGAAGCCCCCCCCCCTCCCCTTGTTTTCTGAGAAGTTCTAAGAGATTTCCCAAACTATTCCTTCGAGGAACTTCCCAGTCCTTTATAACAGCCAATAATTACCTTAGGTTCTATTTGTGTTCTGCTGATTCCCCTGACGATCTCTGTGTTCCTCCTAGATCCCCTGCACCCCCCGAATTCCCCTCAAGAACCTGAATTCCTCCCCAGTGTTCCCCGGACTTCCTCCAAGATGTCCCCCTGCTTTCCCCCATCCTCTCCCTAAGCCTCCGAACGCACCTCTACTTTCTCCAACCTTCCTTCAAGACCATGTACGCTTTCCTGCATTCCCCAGGCTTCCCCTAAGACCCTATATGTCCTTCTACATTCCCCAGTCTTCCTCTCACCTGCATGCGCCCTGCATTCCCCAAACTTCCCCCAAGACCCCTCGCGCCCCTCCCCCTGTCCCCTGGGGCGCGCGGCCCCCGAGCGGCGCGCCACAAAATCTGGCTTCCTTCTTCGCGAGAGTTAAAATGGCGGCGCTGCTCCCCTCGGCCTCCCCTCGGATCCCCTCTCGCGCGGTGGCCTCGCTGTCTCCCGCGCCCGCCCGCCAGCCCGCGCGCCCGCCCGCGCGCCCGCCACCGAGGCAGACAGCACCTGGTGGGCGGCGCTCGGGGACGGAGCGCGGGCAACGAACTCTTTCTTGCGGTCGTTTCGATTCGTCATTTTATTGTGATTCCTTTTGTTTGGTTGGTTTTAATCTGGTCCATGATCTCTCTCTGCGTGTCTCTTTTTTCCTCCATTTCTTCATCCTCTTTCTTCCTTCTCCCCCTTCTCCTCTCCCTCCTCGTCCATCTCCTCCTTCTCTTCCTCCACCTCCTCCTCCTCCTCTTCTTCTCCCATCTCCTTTTTATCTTCCTCCTCCTCCCCCTCCTCTTCCTCTCCCTCCCACATCTCCCCCACCGATCCCTCTGTTCTTCACCCCCTCCACCCCCCTCGAGCCATTAGCCCCTGCTCTCTTATCCCCCCCCTTGGCCTCCAACCCCCTCCCATCCCCCCTCATAGCCGCTCCATCTCCCCGGAGGCCCCTCCCCCCGTCTCACCCACCTGCTCCACCTCTCCTTCACCCTTATCTCAGCCCCACCTCCCTCACCTCCCCCTAACCCCTTCTTCCCCCACTCCCTCATATCCCCCTCGCCATCCCGCCCCCCTCCCCCTCCCCGTGGCCTAATGAAGCGAGTCACGTAACTGCTTAATATCTCGGTCTTCGCTTCCCTCACGTCCAGGTGCGTCAGGCGGGGATGCGGCGGCGGCGGCGGGGCCGACCTCTGCTTCCTCCTCCTCCTCCTCCTCCGTGTCCTCTTCTTCCTCTTTCTTGCCTTCTTCTTGCCCTCCTCCTCCTCCTCCACCTATCCTCTTCCTTCTTTTTGTCCTTCTTCTCCTCCACCTATTCTCTTCCTCCTTTTTGCCCTACTCCAGCTCCTTTTTGTCCTCTTCTTCTTCTCTCTTTTCCTATTCTCCCTCTTCCTTCTTGCTCTCATCCTCTTCTTCCTCCTTATCTTCGTTTGTGATCTCTTCGTTCTGTTTTTATCCTCTTTTTCAACCCCCATTCTGCCTCTTCTCCCTGCCCTACTTTCTTTTCCTTTCCTTCTCTTTTTCCTCTTCTTTCTTCCCCTTGTCTTCTGTCTTTTCTTGTTGTCCACCTTTCTCTCTTTCTTTTTCATCTTCTTCTTCTTCTTCTTGTCTGATCTTTCCCTTTTCTACCTCCCCTTCGTCTGCACATTTCTTTTCGTTTTTCCTAACACTGCATCTCATTCTTATTCCTTTATTATAATACCATATATTTTTTGTCTTCTGATGAATTGTCAATGTCCTGTGTTTTGCTTCAGTTTCTTTATAGGCTGCCTCTCTTCTCTTTCCTTTTCCTCCGCATCACCTCTCCCTTCGTTTCTCCTCTTCTTTTCTTACCTCTCCACCTTCTTCTTTATTCTGTCCCTCTTTCTTTACCCTCATCCTCTTCCTTTTATGCATCTCCTTCCTCACTTTTTTCCTCTTCTTCCCTCCTCCTCTTCCTCCTCCCTCTTCTTCTTCTTTTTCTTTTCTCCTCCTCCTCCTCCTCCTCCTTCTTCTTTTTCTCTTCCTCCTCCTCCTCCTCCTCCTTTCCGCTACGCATTAAGTCCCATTATTTACTCCTCTTGACTTTGTCTTTTATTTCGTGTTTCCCCCCGCTTTCCTTATCTCCTCCTGCTCGCTCTTTCCTTCTTCTTCGTCTCCCATGTTTTTTCTATTTCATAGTAAAAGAATGAAAGATTGTTTCGTAATAATTTTTTTTCCCTTTCCCGGATGTTTCACTTAGAAAGCACTTTCCATTTGTGTGTGTGTGTGTTAAGCATTTTCCTTTTATTTATACATGCACGTTTCCAGCGAAGAGTCTTACATAAGGTCGTGATCGAGAAATGGAGACGCTCGTCCTTGTGAGTAGGAAAGAGACGAGAAAAGAAAGAGAAAAATAGGTAATGCAGTATAGCCAATTTGTCTGTCATTTAAGTTTCGATTTCGCGTAATTGGCGAATCTACGCATTCCACGCTGGCTTCTGTTGCCACGCCCCCGCCTCGCTTCGCTATTATTGTTGTTGTTATTGCGTTTATGTTGATGATGATAGTTGTGATTATTATCATTTTTATTATCATTGTTTGCATTTGCTATCATTATTAGCATATTATTATTATTATTGCTTTTATATTGATGATGATAATGACGATTATTATTATCATCTTTATGATCATTGTTAGTATTTCGTATAATTATTAGCATGTTATTATTTTTGTTGCCGCTGTTATTACAATTAATTGTAATTGTTGTTATGATTAACATTTTATTTAAATCTGCGTGTTTCCCGCTCCGTCGCCGGGCGTTTCCGCGCGCCCTTCCGCCGCCCGCTTCCCGCGCTTCCACCCGGCGCCTCCGCACCTCCGTTCTCGCACCAGGCTCTTCATCGCGGATTTTCCACGCTTCCACATCTTCACTTACACTCCTGCGCCACGTTATAACTCCCGACTTCACTCCTCCACGTGCTATCTGATTTCCGCTCATCCACTTTCATTGTTTCACTACCTCCACCACTTGCTTCCACATCTGCGGACCGCCTCCCGAACCTCAGCTGTGCCCCTCCACCTCCACGCTCCCCTTTGCCCCTCCGTGTCCTTCCACACCCCTGCCATACCCCTCCCCCTTTGCCCCTCCAGCCCTGACACCCCTCCCCTCTGCCCTTCCGTGCCCCTGTCACACAACGCACTATGCTTTCCCCTCGCCGTTACCGCACTTTTCCCCTTCCTCCGCCACCCTTCTTTGCCCTCCCCCCGCCACCCCCTTTGCCCTCTTTGCCCCCGCCCCCCCTTTGCCCTCTTTGACCGTCCCACGCCACCCCCTTTGCCCTCTTTGACCCCCCACGCCACCCCCTTTGCCCTCTTTGACCCCCGCCCCCCCTTTGCCCCTCCACCGCCCCCTCCCCCCGCGCCGCCCTCCTCACCTTGAGCCCCGTCGCAGGTTAGGTCTCTGCAGCGGCGGCCTCGCCTGGCCTTGGCTGACCCTCCGTCGATATTTTAGGCTTCTCGTGACCTTGTTCATGACTGATCAATGCTGCTGTTTCCTTTTGCTTGTGTGAGAGGAGTGTCTGCGTGGGGGGAGGGGGGTGAATGTGCGTAAATTGGTCTATTATTTATTTTTGGAGTATTGATATCTTGGGGTGAATGGGAGATTGATCAGGGAAGGGCAGATAGCTCTCGCTCCTCCTTCCTTTCCCTCCCCCTTCTCCCCTCCCTCCTTCCTTCCCCTCCCCCTTCTCCCCCCTCCCCTTCACCTTTTCCTCCCCCTCTACTTCTCTCCTCTTTCCTCCTTTCATCTCCTTCCCACACATTTTCTCTCATCCATTTTATATTTTACCTTCTCCCTTTTCTTCCCCTTCCCCTCCCTCTTCCCCTTCCTCCTCCCCCTATCCCCCCCACCCCTTTCCCCTGCCTTCACCCCCCTCCGGCACCCCCTCCCTCTCCCCCGCACCTTGGATCGCAGACGCCATCATCTCAACATGTTCCCGCCAAGTTGGGAATATCCATCATTTCAAACTTTTTTTCCTTTCTTTCGATCACGGGGGCGGGGGAGGGGGGGTAGGGGGTGGAGACAAGTAAGCGAACGAAGAAGCAAGCGAAGAGGTGAACAAGCGGGTGAACAAGCAGTTAGGCGAACAAGCGAAAAAGCAGGTGAACAAGCAATTAGGCGAACAAGCAGGTGAACAACGAACAGACAACCCGGTAAAGAAGCGAATAGGCATTTATGCGAACAAGCGAACAAGGGAACAAGTAATTGGGTGAACAGACGAGCAGACACAAGCATGTAGCAAGCAAGCGAAAAGAGGAGAGAGAGCGAGTGTCAGAAAGGTTTTTCTTCCAAATACCAATTAGAAGAATGTAAAAAAGTTTTTAAAAAATATATAGATATAGCAGAGCAAGAGACAGAGAAACAGAGACAGACACAAAGAGAAAGAGAAGCAATATAATATCCCCTCCACTCCCCTCCCTCCCTCTCTCCATGCCCTCCTTCCCCCTCCCCATTCCGTCCCTCCCCCTCCCCATTCCGTCCCTCCCCCTCTCCATTCTCCCCCATTCCCTCCCTTCCCCTCTCCTCTCTCCTCCATACCCTCCCTCCCCCTCTTCACTCCCCTCCCCCCTCTCCACTCCCCTACCCTCCTCTCCACTCCCCACTCTCCCGCTCCTACCCCTCCCTCCGTCTCTCCACTCTCCACCCTCCCGCTCCCCACCCTTACTTCTACCGACATCCTTCTCTCCCTTACTCCCTCCCCTTCCACTCTTGGGCTCATGTTCGTGTTCATAATCCTTAGTAAAGTTTCACACTGCGGGAGTCGTATCTGTTTTTCCTCCATGGTTTGATGGGGACACAAGACGCCATGACACGTCAAGTCAAGGGTGAGGGTAGAGGGAGGGAGAGGGGGAGGGTATGGTGAGGTGAGGGGAGGGAGGGAGAGGGAAAGGGTAAGCGTATGGTGAGGCAGATGGTACAGTGGGGATGAGAGTATGGTGAGGATGGGGGTATGGTGGAGGTGAGAGTATATTGAGGCTGAGGCGGGGCGCGTGTTGCACTTCAAGTTTATAGTGGTGTTGCAGAAGATAGATAGACATAAAATGTTATAAAACAGCCGTCTCTTTAAATGAGGTTAAAGTGTTTTTGCTTCAGTATTTTTATATTTTTTCTGGTCTACAGATTATCCTGAAAAAATACATATTTCTGTGTTTAAAATATTGTTGTTTTAGGTATACTTTATTTTATACCAAGTATTGTATATTAACCGATATGTAAATCTCTCTCTCTCTCTCTCTCTCTCTCTCTCTCTCTCTCTCTCTCTCTCTCTCTCTCTCTCTCTCTCTCTCTCTCTCTCTCTCTCTCTCTCTCTCTCTCTCTCTCTCTCTCTCTCTCTCTCTCTCGTTTTTATCCATATCTTTGTACTTATTTATTTGCTGTTCTGAAGTAAAGGTGCTGGGTCACGATTATTAATTATCAGTGATTCACATTTAGTATTTGAGGAAATTTAAATTAAAATGTCAGCTGTTTCAATGAATTAATTATAAAACTACAAAAGAATGATTTCCTTCCATAAATCACAAAAGATAAAATGTGAGCGACAGCAATAAAAATACGTGTGGCAGTCTCCTTTAACGAAGTGCAGCGTATATGAATTATTAATTGGCTTACGCTGGGAAAGAGAAGGAGAGGGAGGGAGAGATAGGGGGAAGATGAGAGAGAGAGAGAGAGAGAGAGAGAGAGAGAGAGAGAGAGAGAGAGAGAGAGAGAGAGAGAGAGAGAGAGAGAGAGAGAGAGAGAGAGAGTTAGTTTGAAAAGTTCTAGCCAGTCGCGTGTTCATATCTCGCCTGATCATCACTTACGAGTTTGTGCGTATTTTGGACTCTTAATGTTAATGAGATATTTTACTGTGAAATTTGTAAGACGTTTCGTGGGATTTTTGAGTGATAAGATTTTAAATACTTGTGTGTATATATTGTGCGTGTATTTGTATGTGTGCATGTGTGTATGCACAGCGCATATATGCATATACATACACATATATTCACTCATGCATACGTTTATGCACGTTTGTCATGTGCTGTTGTAGTGCATTTTGTTTTAGAGAGCGAGGGCGTACAACAGTATCAGTTTCTGAACACGACGAGGAGAAAGAAAAAAGAAACACTTGGTTATTGATATCACGGACAAGAATTCAGATTTGTGGCAGCTTGCAATATGCATGCGACCCTGGGAGAGAGTTCGGTTGCAAAAAGAGAGACTTTGCGTAGATAAAGATTTTATTTTTTAGTTTAGAATAAGATGCAAGGAAAGTATCTCAGAGAATGTGAAAATGGTTCACGCGGCTGTTGAGAGGGGACACTTGGTTAAAAGATATTTATTATTTATGCAATTAAAACTGAATCGTGGAATAGTACATTTGGTACAACTGAAGTTCATGCAGAATACAATAGAGAAATAGCATGCTAGGAAATATACTTCCATAATATACCTCATATGATAGAGAAGCACTTACATTTCATAAATGATTTATGCTATTTACAGTACA
>NC_091559.1:13444173-13454173 GCF_042767895.1 Penaeus vannamei | reverse complement strand
CACTCACTCACTCACTCACCCACCCACCCACCCACCCACCCACTCACTCACTCACTCACTCACTCACTCACTCACTCACTCACTCACTCACTCACTCACTCACTCACTCACACACACACACACACACACACACACACACACACACACACACACACACACACACACACACACACACACACATACACACACACACACACAGTTCAGGTATATTAATTCAACTTGAAATATTAAATAACACCGCATAATGGAAGTATTGGTGATACTATTGCAACAACCACAATCAATACCACTGCCATTAGTACTTATGTTGATACTGCTACAAGACCTGCAACTACCTGTCCTCTGTGTATTTTGTCTTTTTGTGTTTTGTTTGTAAGTCTGTGCGCGCGCGTGTGTGCGTGCGTGCGTGTTTGTTTCCATTAAGATAAGACCTGCTGTACACTTAATTATTCCATGTAATGTATAGCTTTATACATCGGCATACCTGATAATTTCTTTGGTGGCAAACCTCTTACTTGCCAACAATTTGAGCAACTTTTTTCTTTTCTTATCCTAAATAAGGAGCATTATACTGCAGCCCGCTAGTCATATTTATTAGGGGGTGCAGGGGTTTATACTGCAGACAAAGTGGGTCTTTTTTATACCATATTTGCCGAGTGAGGGAATTAATTAGGCTACCGAGAGCGCGCTGAGAGGTGCGTCCCTTCTCGGCACGCCCCTGATTCCGTTCTCCGCATCCATTCAAAGGAAAAGCCTTAATCGCATTGCGTTCCGTTGCAGATGGGGCAGGACAAGCCGATGGCGCTGGTGGACACGGTGGTGAAGACGGAGTCGAGCGCCCCCCCGCACGTGTCGGCGCTGGCGAAGGCCCTGGAGAGGCCCCTCGCGGACGCCAAGGTCATGAACGGCTCGTCCATGTTCCAGGCGTCGTTCCAGCAGAGTTTCCAGAAGGTCACGTCCCTGACCGGGTCAACCGTGCACACCCAGCCCGGCCTGACCCCGCTCATAGCCACCACGTCGTCGCCGATGCTGGCCAATGGTAAGGGGCCTTGTTTGACGCGCGAGGGAGCTAGGCCGAGGGACTAATTGGGGTTTTAATTGCTTTTTGGGGAGTTTATTTGGCTCAGAGGTAGGGGAATAGTTGGTTTAGGCTCGTGTGTTTCATGTATTCTTAGTTGCCACAGTAGCAAGGGCGAAAGGTAATCATAGTTAGGGTGGGTTTAGGGTTGAATTGTTATGATCATTTGTAATGTACGTATTACCTGTGAAGTAATATAAGAAAGTGTGAAATAAGCAAACATTATTTTCAAGAAAAATTACAATGCCAGACCTTAATTTACAATAATTAATTGAAAACTGCCAATATAAAAAAGGAGAAACAGGTATTCCATAGATAGCCTAGCAAGCTGAGCAATATTTTGAATAATGTTTTTTTCTGACCTAATGCCTCCTTCCCACCCACAGGGCCAACAGACCTAAGTGTAAAGGGAACCTCAAAGCCAACCCGGCCAACACTCAACGCAGTAGAGGTGGCTGCAGTGCGGCAACTCATTACCGGGTACAGGGAGTCAGCTGCCTTCCTCCTGAGGTCGGCAGATGAGCTGGAAAACCTCCTAATTCATCAACAGAGTCCTTAGTGTACTGGTTGCATAGCCAGTGTCTGACTGTGTATATGTGGAAGTTCTGTATTGTATATTCAACGGTATGACTTTGTACATGTGAATTTGCTGGTGTTAATGGCTGTCTTATTGCTGCTCACTCTAAGATGTATATGGTACAATTTCAATGTTTTATGAACATAGTTGTAAGAGTATTTATTTACAAACTTTTGAGTTTGTCTCCAAGCCTGTATGGGAAAAGCATGAATGTGTAAATACTGGTGCTGTCCTCCATGTCCAGTCATTCTGTATAAATTATGAACTGATAGAGAATTTTTAGGTTGTTTGTACTGACCTGGAAATTTTTAGGCATGTAGCTCCATACCCACCCATGTGGAAAAAGGATTATTGCTTAGGGTTCACTAGAGATTTTCATATAGTTTACAATGGAAGTGCCTCTTCACCCTCGAAAGATCAGTGTTGAACTAACATTAAATAAGGGGACATTAGATTAGCAACTATTAGGAAGATAGTAACTTCACAGGTTCCTGAGATTTCGCTCTCATGATATGAATTAAACCATTACTGAGTCTTCAGTGTGCTACACAAAAAGACTTTAAAAAGTTATTTGTATTTTTTCCCTGTAAATTGAAAATATATATACAGTATATATATATATATATACACACAGAGATTTTATGTATGAAAAAGGAAAAATCAGTTCGTAAAAAAAAATGCCACTTTTATTTTACATTTTCATAATTGACTTATTTTCCTTTGTGAGTATTTAATTTCTTGTATATATGAAACTACTACAGTATCAAGTTAGGGGAAACAGAAACAGGTAATACTGTAGGCAAAACATGCAAAGTGTTATGCATGTCTTGGTTCTAGCTTCGTCTGACAATACTTAAATGAGATAGGAGTGTGAGGGTAAGTTTTATGTCTGAAAAGAAATCTCTACACTTTGAATGTATTTGTGTAGATGTATATAGGTAGTGCCCCAATAAACACTTACAAAAATGTATGATGTCCTATATAGGAAATGTATGTTTGCCATAGAATGCCATACAAATTCAGTGTTATGGAAATCTGGGCGTACAGCGTTGTGGGATTCATTTCCATAGATCTGCTTGGTAATAGCCTGTAAAAATTTATGTTAGTAATGCTTTCATTGTTTGGTACTGTAACGAAAAAGGAAAAGCCAATTTTACTTTGATTATGCTTTGACTGTTAAACACAACAGAGCACCATGACAGTATGTGCTAGCTCACCCCAGCATATCAAAGAACAGAATACTAGCTAAACAAACATAGGGATGAAGTAAATATTAACTTGTTAAGGCATAAGCAATTAACTGCCATAAACATTCACTGAATTAATTTGTTTTTTCCCCACGACTAAGTGTCACCCCGGCCCCCTGCTCAAGATTAACTTCACTGGTTTCTGCGCAGGCCTTGGTTAAGCAACGTGATATGGTTATGTTGTGTTCCATCTTTGCCAAAATTGTTATTTTATTATTTTTTTGTCTATTTATTTTTATGTATTTTCTGGTAATAGTCAGAGAATTTTTTATTTGTTAGCATTTTTGGAGACTGTTTGGACATTGACATTGATAAGTGTGATGTAAGCTGTAAATCATAAGATTATTGTGGCAGATTTTAACTGTATAGAGAGAGAAACAAACAAACAACAAACCAAACAAAACAAATGCAACGCAACACTATACAAGTACAGAAACAAAAAATTGTAGTGTGCTAGTTCCGAACACATAGTTGAATCTCCCTTCCTCCTGCCCTTGAATTTAGTGTACACTGGGCACCTCTGCATCTAGTCACTTCTGCGGATATCATTCCACTCGCATTCAGACATATTTTGTGGACAGACTGTCTGTGAAGAGCAATCATCATAGCCAGGTTCTTTTTTGTTTCAAACTTTTAATGTATTACTTTTTTTGTACTGAAATCTTTCGAAGTTAGCACTATGTTGCAGTCATTTACTGTCAGTATTTAGGATATTACACATTTTGAAAGGAAAACCAAAACAGATTGTCAAGATACCACAGTTTGATATTAAGGTGTTACAGTTGGTTGCATACTTGGACAAAGGTTTTTTAATGATAATGTCAGTACCATACAGAATATTATAATATATTTCATAGTCATTCCATTTTCTTGGCTTTTATTTTTTCATCTAAATCATTGACAGTATTTGTAATATATGTAAATCACATTTATTTCTTTAGGGTTAAAGATGTTAGGTATTGTTCAACTGGCTATGATGATTGAAGGATTCTTAAATTATTGTCATTATTTGGTAAAACAAGTTCATTACAATGTTAATTTCCTATAATTATTTTGTTTAATTATTATCATGATTGTTTTAACTCTTCATACCAAAGATAGGAGATATTTATCTGTATATATGATCTCATTCTCCTGCAAGTAAAGTTAGTAATTCCCTGTTTTTTCTTTTACTTTTTTATTCATTGTTGTGAACAATGGTGGTTTTCTTAATTTATTTATATTAATATAGGAAGAGTATATATACATATAGTCTATTATTTGGGTATTTTCTGTATTCCTAATTCAGTGTTTTTTACTGTTCAAGTTGAGTCACTTGGTGTATATAACAGAAATGAAATGTGTTTTTTATTTTTTGTTCAACCTTATGGCAAGGAATCCTAATTGTTTTTATAGGTTATGTATATTATATGAAAAGTGTAAATATATAAATGCAAAACAAAAATATTTTACAATGAATGTTCTAAATGTATGTAAGAGTATGCATTAGTCATATTATTAATATTATTATTAGTTCTCTAATTTTTGCATTGCATTATGATTTACCTCTGTTGTACAATTCATTTCTGGATGTATACATGGAAGATGAGATTTGAAGCACCACTGATACTTGTTTTCTGTTTTAAATAAGAGAGATTGTAAAGAAAAGAAAATATATATATATAATTGTCCCAATGTAGATTTCTTCCACTGGTATAGGTATAGAAAGATTCATTCCCTTTTATGCTGATGAACCTGCACTTCTAAGCACAGTCACCGATGCAAAGTGAACCTAAAGTTGTTTTTCTATGTTAAATACAAGGTAAAAATAGTAAGACGTTTCATATATATCACTGCAACTTCTACTCTTTAAGAAAATCATAAACTTTTGTTATGAAGATCATGTGTTGGAAGAGTGCAGGTGCATTATGCAAATGCAAGTGCCAGCCTGTTTGACAAAGGTTGTTACAGGTCAGAATATTATCTTTGTACTGATGATGGAAATAAATGTAATTGTTAGATGAAACATTTTATTGAAACCTATCACTTTGATTTGCTTGAAAAAAAAATAGCTGTGATAAAATGAGGATTGTTTATAAAGTTTTTTTTTCAGAATTACAAGAGGTTCATATGCATCTTTTTTACAATCAGATGCATTAATAAGTAAAACAAACTTTGATACATTCCTTGGATATCTCAATTAGGGTGAATTTTAAGTGACAATTAAAAAACAGAAAGAATACATAAAAAGGAAACCAAGAAATTTCAGAAAAAATGCAAATATAGCAAAGCAGGAATTTCAGAAAATGTAATATATCAGCTCCATCAAGAAAATTGGGTAAAGTACAGATGGAGATTTAACAAGTTTACGTTTAATACACCATAATATTCTTGCAGTGAAAGGAGGGAAGACTGATTATTTCTGTATAATAGTAATAATAAAAAATATTTTGGAATTAAAGTTCTATAAGGCTGCCAGAGAGAGAGAGAGAAATTCATCTTGAAGCATAGGAGATAATAATTATATCAAACACCGCAAAGCCACCTGCAACCTCCCACTTACCAAATTTCTCAAACCCAAGACATGAGTTCTTTATTTTTTCCCCTCGCCTGACCTATAACCTCCAGTCAACTCTCACCGCATGCGCCAATTTCGTAATTCAGCCAAATGGGCATTTTCAGCCTCCTCCCCCCCCCCCCAATCAGTTACGAGAAAATCGGCGGTTATGCGAATTGCGTCAGAGTAGCACTCGTGCCTTTGGTTGGTCTGTTTGCGGGAATGCCCAGCACTATGTGTAAGCACCATTAGACCATTCCACTGTCGCGGTTTAATGATAGAAATAGACATAAAGCAGGATGCATGGCTGCGGAAAGCTTCCAGAGTGCGACACTAATAGATGAGAGGAAAGTATCTTGATAAGAAACTGTAAGGCCCTCGTGATGCTTCATTTGGCTAAAAACGGGTTCGCACGAGATCAAATTCCATCTGAATTGCACGGTATCAGACCTGTTATTAGTTGAACAAGTGACCAGACCTATGCAAACAAGTCAGATATATAGCATTGCACAAGGAGAGATACAAGTAATTCATAGAAAATCGGCCTTTAATCAAAATTTGCAAAAAATGACGAGAAAACACTGACTTGGTAAGTAACCATACTCCTTGAAAAGCACCATCTGCAGCGCTTTACGTTAGAAAGTTCCGCTTCCGACCAAGGTCTATATAAGTACGCTAGCGAAGACACTCCAATATCACCGATGGAGTATTGCATCAAAAAATACTCGACGAATGAAGTTCAGATTTCGGCTGATACTCCACAAGTAGTTGGGAATAGCTTGGCCACAAGGGAAAGTGAATCGAAATACGTGTTGCGCTGGGAATCGTTTCAGTACCAGGGAATATCTTGCAAATCCCAGAAGTATATTTTATGCATAAACATTTACAAATGACAAGGAAACTTGATCAGGCATTGATATGCTACAGTATAGTCTAGCAGAGCAATGAATGCAGTGATACCAGTGGCATGCAGAGGTCTGGTGATGCCCGGGGCCAACTCCTTGATTGTGTGCCCCAAAGATTCAAGTATAAGGCCTCGTACCGATAAATATTATGAGAAATAGGGATATTATGAATATGTAAACACAGATGAAACATTAACAAAACTCTTTATCCGATTTAAATATAAATTTCAAAATCAGTGTCTTATTTACCTCTCTAATTGGATGTCTCCCATTCGAACGCCTGAACCGTCATCGCTCGCCCTCCTCTGCACCGAGTGATACGTTCTTGCCCGAACATAATGGTATTGGTAACACTTAGAAAAGAGCCAATAGTGATCCTTGTGGGATTTTACGAAGGAAATTTGTAATCAAGGAGTAAAGAATTGACAGTCACCCTACTCCCAGGAGGAGACTGAAATTGCTCTCATAAAGCCATCGTGAATAAAGATGAAAATTAAGGAAATAATCATAAAGAACACATTTGCTTGATGATGGAGACTACTCCACACTATATAAGTCTCAAGCAAGGTCTATATAAGTACTTATATAAACATTGGTCCCAAGCTCGTTGCGTGACGAAGCTGCCTCACGCATACTGTCCTCCGAAAGTAAAGAATAAAAAACCTCACTTCTTCGGTGTCGCAGCTGGAAGTAACCACCTTCACCGTCTGAGATTTCTGTCGTTTCAAAATTCACTCTCACGTTCAACTTGCAGGCGCCTTTTGCAAGAACAGAATCCTTGTGTTAGTAAAGTTAGATTTCAGAATCGGTTTTCCCAGACACAACCTCCATCGCAGTTAGTTACTACAAAACTTCAGATCCCAAGTTAATGCATTATTAAAGTCGCAGGGTACAGCTTCTAATATAAATCATTTTAATAGATTTAGCATTTTCAACCACCTGTATTTATGTAACCATTTAGGAACAGAAGGACAGGCACAAGGGCAAAGCTGGTCGAACTCGATGAAAGTCTTACGAGGGCGGAATCTTATTATTGATGTTATTCTTGCGTCCATTTCAGAACATCCCGGAAATTCTATCGCTTCTCTTTGACCTACGACAACAGGGAAAGGTGGATCGGCAGTATATATATATATATATATATATATATATATATATATATATATATATATATATATATATATATATATATATATATATATATATATATATATTTGTGTGTGTGTGTGTGTGTGTGTGTGTGTGTGTGTGTGTGTGTGTGTGTGTGTGTGTGTGTGTGTGTGTGTGTGTGTGTGTGTGTGTGTGTGTGTGTGTGCAGTGACATAGATAGGGCGGGGGGCAAGGGAGGGGCGTTGTACCCTATCTCAAGTAATGCTGCGTTCAGAACTGCTCGTCTATCCCGTCCAGACCACTTGTCCAGCAGGACCAGCAGGACGAGATGCGCCGCGTTCGGAACCTCCAAGACCCTTTCTGCCCAGAATGCAAACATTCACTTTTTTATCATACCGGTGTCTTTATTTTACACGCTGCATAGGTTTTGTAATTCCTTTGATGTACATTTTACTTACCTGCAACTGACAAACACAAAAATATCCTTTGATAACACCAATTAAGGGTCATAAAATTACCCACCAATATCTTGTGGTTACCTGCAACTGTCAATGTTTACATACAAAATCTATTGTGACGTCATCTCGTCCTGCTCGGCCACCCTCGCAGGAGGGCGAGTTGGACGAGCTAGACTAATTGTCCGGGACGAGATAGTGGAGGTTCCGAACGGTCAAAACATCTCGTCCAACTGGCCTGGACGAGATAGACGAGCAGTTCCGAACGCACCACAAGAAATCAGTTTTGTCGGAAATTTTCAATTCTTGTCGGAAAAATGTTACGGCAGTCTATTTTCTTGTGTGTGCTTGTTGATTTTTAGCAAATCTAAATTAAATTTCGCTCAATTATCTCTGTTTAGATTATCTATTTCCAAATGCTTTACCGCAGTGTTCATACAAAAAGGCTTAAATTGAACGTAGCATACCTGTATGAGTCCAGAATTCCATTGGTCTAAACGTAAGTGGTTAATTTAGCTCAAAAATGTTCACTAATGAACTTACCAACAACAAACAATAAGACCATTTTGTCGGAAAATCTATGGATTTTACCACCCCTGTTAAATTCCCAATTTACGCCACAGTATATATATATATATATATATATATATATATATATATATATATATATATATATATATATATATATATATATATATACTCTATGTATATATGCATATACATACATACATATATATGTATACGTATACAGATACATACATACATACATACATATATGTATATATATATATATATATATATATATATATATATATATATATATACAGGTATGCATGTACGTATATATACACATATGTGTATGTATAAACATATATGTATATAGATATGAATATATATAAATATATATATATATATATATATATATATATATATATATGTATATGTATATATGTGTGTGTGTGTGTGTGTGTGTGTGTGTGTGTGTGTATTTATTTTTTTTCGCAGAATGACAGACGGATACAAACATAGACAGACCGAAAGAATTATAGAGAAAGGGGGAAGAGAGAGAGAAAAGGGGAGAGAGAGGGGGGGGGGGGGAGATCGAGCGATCCGTGAATGAATAGACTGTCACAGAAAGGGAGTAAGAAAACAGAAAGACGAAATTCCAACCAAGATTTTCAAACTGCGCGCCAAAAAAACAAAATTTATCCAATCTTACCCATTGATACATAATCAAAACTATTTCCCCAAAACCTCTACAAACATATTTTAAAAATAAAGCAATAATTACAACGCACAGAAATAAGTAAAATCTCTCTTATACGCCCCCCTAAAGGATCTAAAATTATCTTCACTGCGAATTGCAGAGGAATATTGACCTAAATGTTTGTTATGAGTTAGTATCACAGGGAGGAGGGACACAACCTCATATTTTCCACTCATTTCGCCTCATTTAAGGTCCTGTCCCTGGTTTTTGGCCACTTTGAAGGTACGTTGAATAAGAAATGAGACGATGAAGAAGCTCAAAAAAGTAAAAAACGCGACAAGTTTAGGAATTTTGAGTGACTTTGTGATCGGGAGTTTTAGGTGGTAGTGAAATTTTCCTTCTGGTTTTGTTTTCTATTTCCTTTAGACTTACAAGTTATTCACGCTTTTGTGGATTCTGTTGAGGAATGGAAGACGTTTTTCACTGATCACTGGGAAGGTAATGGAAGTAATGTTAATGGAGAAGTCCCTCAATGACAACCTCTTGAATTTCGTTATTATGATAAATTCTCACGTACTTCAGATCACTTACACATTTCCTTACACTTTTCCTCGACGTGACAGAAGGCTCAAAATCTGGTGTCCAATGCTACAATGTCGAAACGTTTTATCTTAAAAGAATATAGGCATGGGGTGTTGCTGGACTTTGTCAGAGCACTGACAGGCGTGGAGGCCAAGGGCAGACGTGCTTGTGCCTTTGAAATATCAACTAGTGTATCACGAGAGTCTCTACGTATGTTGATCATTTGGGGGTTTGTGTTTAATTTTGGTATATGTATTTATTAACCCAATTGCGACGGGTGTCCCATATATGAGACACCCGAAA
>NC_091559.1:13401673-13429173 GCF_042767895.1 Penaeus vannamei | reverse complement strand
TAAGTGTAGTTTTGCTTGTTATTGTATGTTAACCCTTTCAGTGGCAAAAACATTAACATAATCACTGCTTCTCACAATTTTATATATTTCTCTGTGATTTCCCTCCAGAACATTTTGTAACTTCCAGTAACTGCTTCCTTTGACTACTAATACACTCTCTTTCTTTATATCTTTCTTCTTCTTCTTCTTCTTTTTCTTTTTATCTTTATCTCTTTTATGTATCATTTTCTTTTTTCTTCTTTTGCTTCTTTTTCTTTTTATTATTTTTTCTTCTTCTTTTTCTTTTTCTTTGTATCTTCATCATTATCTTTTTTCTTCTCTTTTTTTCCTTTTTCTTTTTTCTTCTTCTTTTTCATCATCTTTTTCTTCTCTTTCATTTTCTTTTTATCTTCTTCTTCTTCTCCTTCTCTTTTTCTCCTTTTTCCCTTCTCTTTTTTCTTCTTTTTCTTGTTTTTCTCTTTTTCTTTCTTTTTCTTACTTTTATTTTATTTTTATTTTTATTTTTATTAATCTTATTTTTATTTTATTTTTCATTTATTTTTCTTCTTCCTCTTTTTCTTCTTCCTCTTTTTCTTCTTCCTCTTTTCTTCTTCTTCTTCTTCTTCTTCTTCTTCTTCTTCTTCTTCTTCTTCTTCTTCTTCTTCTTCTTCTTCTTCTTCTTCTTCTTCTTCTTCTTCTTCTTCTTCTTCTTTTTCTTCTTCTTCTCTTTCTTCTTGTTCTTCTTCTCCTTATCTTTCTTCTTCTTCCTTTTTCTTCTTCTTTTTCCTTTTTCTTCTTTTTCCTTTTTCTTCTTTTTCTTCTTCCTTTTTCTTCTTCTTCCTTTTTCTTCTTTTTCTTCTTCCTTTTTCTTCTTCTTCTTCTTCTTCTTCTTTCTTTTCTTCTTCTTTCTTTTCATCTTTTTTATTCCTCTCTTTCTTCTTTTTATTCTTCTTCATCTTCTTCTTCTGGTCTGATGTTATGCCTTACATAAACCATATTTTGATTCCTGGTTAAGATGAAGGTATTCAAGTTTTAAAACAAAAGTTTCCAGTGAAAGGGTTAAGATAAGTCAAATTAATTAGAGAATGAATATAGGACAATGATTTCCCTAGTAATATTTTTAGTATTTTCATTTTGATTCACTTTCATATTATTTTTAAGAGTGACTGACATTGCCAGTATCCACTAGTCCTCAATAAGCTATCCCTGCTTTAAAAAATTGTCCCGTATGTATGAAAACAAATTGCGTTGATATTCCCTTTACATTTTGTAACTGATAGGTCTTCTTCAGTAGCAAAATCTGGAAGTTATTTTCATGCACCTGTTGTACTTCCACATTTCTAAGAAAATATCATAATAGAAACTGTAAATGGAAGGTAACTTGTTCTGTACGTTAAGCTAATATATCTATATATTGCAAAAACTTACATATCTTTCAAATCTCAGAGGTTTATGAACTGTTAGTACATGTGTCTGGTTAACCTTCTTTTAGGATAATTTTTAAGGACAAATATTATTGGTGATAAGTTGGACAATTATCTCCATCTCTTTGTTATGAATCAATAAAACTATGTGTAATCTTTCCTTTCAGTTATCAGTACCTTAATAGCACAAATTAGATAGTAATATGGGATTCCCTTTTTTATTGCAGCAATAAGGATAAAGAACATTATTTCTTTTTGGATATTCTTAATTATATGACCTTTACATATTCCATGATATTATGGGGTAAACTACATATTATACAGCATATTATAAAAAAAAAAGATAGATTGCAATTCTTGCTGTACTGGTATCAAAATTTATAGTAAACCCTCAATATACAGAAAACACTGTAAATTTATCCACGTTTTTAGAGTTGCTATCTTGTCTCCCACATACTCTTCCCTCTCTTCGTATTTACTTTCTCTTCTGTTTCATCATATTTTCTGTCAGTGTCCTTGTGTCCCTGTCATTTTGCTGTCTCCTTTCTCTGTACTTTTCTTCCTCTCATTTTCTTATCAACAAGAATATATATTGTTAACAAAGAGTTTGAGAAATTATTTAAGAAGGTATGGGAGCTGTGAGTTGCGTAAGAATTGCAAAGACTGTAAGTGTGGTATACTATAATATCAATTTTAAGGCCTGTCATTAACCTTAAGGATGCATGATTAATTTAATACTTGATGTGCAGTTCCTTGCAAAGATTGATCCCTCATATTGTACTTCAGTATATGATCGCTAAGTAGTTTTTCTGACGTTCATCTCTTATTTTTATAGATTGGGACAGATGACATCTGTTTATTTATATTTTTGCAATTTGTTTGAAATTCTGTTGGCAGTAATATTCTTTGGATTTGTTTATTAGTAAACAATGGTACATGATTTCAGTGTTATATGCTGGAAATTCATATGGCATTTAGTAGTTATTCATTTCAAAATGTTTTTTTTTTACTATAAGGAAACAGGTGATGTGTAATAAACTGTGTGAAGTATTGGATGAATGTATGTCTGTTTGTATGATTGCATATAAATATGATATATCATCATATAGTAGTACCTCTCTTGTTACTTGGTAATATTGTAAGTGACTTTATCAGTATATATATATATATATATATATATATATATATATATATATATATATATATATATATATATATGTATATATATATATTATATATATATATATATATATATAATTTTTTTTTTTTTTTTTTTAAGTAAAATCCAGTTCTTTTTCTTCTTTGACTTTTTTTTTTGTCTCTCTTATTTTTCTTTCTCATATTATTCTTGTAGAGTATCGTTATATGAGCAAATGCCATAGAATTCATATAAAAGGAAGAAGAAACTGATAACTCTGTGCTTATAGGTTGTTACTATTGACATTAAATGGAAATGCCATCATATTTCTTTTAGAACAGTTTCCAAATACGAAATCTCTATGCAGACCATCCTTAACTGGCCATTGTTGCTTTCAGATAGATAGTTGAGGTGACTTTATGCTCTGAAATTTGAAAACAATTACCAAATTATGTTCTCAGGAGCAAATAGAATCATCCAGTCACCCTATGAAAGTTCAGGATATGAATTCACCTATTATAGGAAAGGCAAATGTTATATAGGGATTTTAGTGAGACATTTTTATTCATTAAACAATAAGGCAATGAATCCTGTAATGAATTGACTTGCAGAATACCATTATCACTTTCACAGGTAATTTACACGGTTTAAAAATTAATCAGATATGTCTAAATGTCGTGAAACTGTGAAGGTAAACGTTATTTTTATGGCATTCAGAAGAAATTCATTATCTTGTTTTTTCTCTTAAGGGCTAGACTATTTATAAGAATTGTATTCTGAAGATACAAACATGGATTAAAAGTGTTTATCAAGAAAGAAGGAAAAAAAGTAAAGGGTAAAAGTTAAGTGTTACTGATATTTGGTATCATCCAGGTAAATGTTCAAGTCAGTTTTTTTTTCTGTTTATTTTTTCTTCTTTTTTTCTTTTTATGTGAAAGATTGAAGAGTCTGAATATTTAACTCTTTTATAGAAAACTATATATTTGCAAATAGTGATGTTGAATCCCATTTAGACTGAATGCCAGGCAATATGGGTAATAATGTGAAAGCACATAGAAGTCAAGCAGTGCAAAAGCATAAGATCTTTATTAGATGATGTGTTAAAGTAAGTTACTCTTTTGCCATAAATAATTTTAAAAAATTGCATTTCCTTGATTTACCTTTCCCAAGTTAGCTAAGCATTAACTGTTGGGGTTGTGCACTTATTAGTTTTTTTGTTTTTTTTTACATTACATTACATTACATTACATTACATTACATTACATTACATTACATTACATTACATTACATTACATTACATTACATTACATTACATTACATTACATTACATGTTTTCCTTTCTTCTGAGGATGAGAATTTTAAGTGGTGGTGAAATAGAAAGGGAAGAGTGTAGTATGAACTATTTGTTGTAGATTTGTGATTAGAAGGGAGTAAAGAGTGGTAATATTCCAGTGTATATGTGGACAAGCAGGTTAAATGTATTATGATTTTTATGCTCTTTGCAGTAAAAGTATACAAAAACACTTATAGTGATATTTTTGTGTATAGCATAGGATCTTTTTAGTATTTATATGAATGGTACTTTATTCCTAAGGATATTTACTCACTGAATGATTAGGGAAAAGTTTGTGTATTCGGAATGGAGAATCTATGGTTTGCAGCTGATGCAGTTCATAGGTTTTGTTGCTACTAACAATTTCTTTTTATTTTGTTTATTTGTTGAACTTTTTGTTTTGCTATTTCACTTGCGAAATAAACCTTCAAAGTAAATCTTCAAATTTATTATGTGAAGAAGTATTAAATGAATACTAATCATGAACACTACAGGTTGATTGAGCAATATACTAAGATATGTGATGATGTTCTTAATAGAATTCAAATATAAATGAAGAGAGGATTGTGATTTAAGTTTGAATTAGTTTAATCTTTGCATTGGCTTCAAAATTTTATCTGGTATACAACATTAAATAAACATGTCTCTGAGTGTTCGCTCAAAAGCCTGTAGAATTTTAGGATTATCTCGTCTCTCTCACACTTGTTATGCAACTAATAGTTGTCTGCTTGCATTGTGATATCTGTTCATTCTAAGTGTTATGATTAGTTATTCTTATTTAAAAAAAAATTAATTTCTATACTTTTGGCTAGAGCTGAGGTCTAAGCCCACACATTTCTACGACAGGCCCTGCACCAGCACCGTAGCGGCTATTACTAAGCCCAACCCCTAAACGCCGCCTCTTCTGCTTCCCCTTGTACATTCCTGAAATTCCAAGAGACCCGGAAAATTGTGGATTTGTCAGCGACTTTTTTCGGACTTAACACTGGCTTCCTCTGCTCCTGTTCAAGCGCATAATTCACTCTAAAGAGCATCAGTTCATGCATCAAGAGAATGGATGCGTTGGTCTTGTGTAACTTGTGTATGATTTGAGATCATCTCCTCCTTCCTTCAGTTATGTCTTGCTCTTTCTTCATCTTAATCTTCGCCATAATTTCCACCATTATCTTCACCTTCACCTTCTTTTCCTCGTCCCTCTCAACGATCTCCTTATTGATCATGTTGTTTCATGGTACCGAGTTACAGTAGAGAAGGGGAGATAGTTCTTTGATAAAACCTTCTCAGTGTCCCACATGGCATGTGATGCTTCCTATACAAAAGCTTTCTTTCACCTGAGAGTCTTAATTGCAATTCTTACAACTTCAGCTTTTTATTCCACTTCAGGAGGATCTAGAAGGGGTAGATATGAGACAAGCCTTGAGCATCTTCATAGCTAAAATTTTTGTGCAGAGTTGGTTCTGAAGCAATTTGGATTTTCTTCTACAGGCAACTTTTGTGTCTCATTCCTTTCATATATATTCCCAACTAGTTCCTTCTTGTAATTTAGTCTTTTTTTATTATATTCTAATATTCTCATATCTTTGCTTTTATCTGTATCGCTTTTTAATGTATATATCTCTAACAGATAATATGGTAAAGGAATGAATATGCAAGGCAAACGTATTTTAACATGACAATATGGTTAATATCTTATACAGTATTTTGTCATATAATTTTGTGGGTGTTTGGGTATTTGGGTGTTTGGGTGTGTGGGTGTTTGGGTGTTTGGGTGTGTGGGTGTTTGGGTGTGGATGTTTAGGTGTGTGTGTGTGTGGATGTTTAGGTGTGTGTGTGTGGATGTTTGGGTGTGTGTGGATGTTTGTGTGTGTGTGTGTGTGTGTGTGTTTGGGTGTGTGTGTGTGTGTGTGTGTGTGTGTGTGTGTGTTTGTGTGTGTGTGTGTGTGTGTGTGTGTGTGTGTGTGTGTGTGTGTGTGTGTGTGTGTGTGTGTGTGTGTGTGTGTGTGTGTGTGTGTGTGTGTGGATGTATGAGAACATGCACGTCCAACAGTGTTATCAGACCAATTTGCTCATGATTTTAGTACATTGATAAGAACCAATTTATGCCTATATTATAGGTAGAAGTTTGAACTCGCAAAACATTTATTAAGCACATTTTTAAGCAATTGACTTGAGAATTCCATTGGATGCACTTGACCTCATATATACTGTATGGTTTTGTTTTTTTGTACACAATGAATATTCATTCCTCTTGCATATTTATCTGTATTAGATTTTTTAGGATGATAAAGCTTATACCACTTTCCAAAACCATTCTTTTTATATGACTGAAAAGAAAGTTGTAATTAAGAATAGGAAATCCTAAAACTGAGTTCCAGTTTGCCAGTGCTCAAAAAAATCCTTAATCTTTAATGACTTGCTGTATGTATATTAATGTTTGCTTTAATAGCAGGAATATTTGATTACAAAGTGTTTTAAAGTCTAGTCACCCACGTTGTTGTATTTTTCACTAACACTGCCATTTTTGTCAGTGATTTTTATGCTTTATATTATTATTTTTTTTGTGTTATTTCAAGCAGATATAGTGGAAATGTGTAAACCATTTTTTAGAGGTGATATAACATGTATTGTAGGGGCATTCAAGGAAGGTAAAGGAAATTTATATTTATTATGTCCAATGATAGGACACTGTTTTCATGTCCTATTCTATCTGCGGTCATTCAGGGAAAGTTTAATTAATATTCTTTAAATGTGTATGTTTGGAAAAAGCTCTCAGAGATCAGGTACTCAAACCTTTTTATGAGATTCTTTGACTTTCTTGCAATTTTACCTATTATAGCACTGTTTCATCTTTGTTAGCTAACTAATTGAATGGTATTTTGTAATTAATTTTTTTTATAAAATCTAAATCTTTCGGAATATTTGTTTTTAGCAGAAAAGAATACTTGAGCTGGTGACATTTCCAGATTCATCTTTTCATCATTCTTAATACAATTCATTTTTTGAGGAAGATTACTAAATAGTTTTATACATAGAGTGTATCATCATTGATAATTCTGTTGCTGTCAGGTTTATATGTTAGGAAAAATAATCTGTCATTGTCCAGCGACTGTTGAAATTCCATGCAGCGCTGGAAAAGAATGCATTCACCATATACAGTTAGTGACATAACTTGGTAAAAAGAAGCAAGACTCAGTGTGCGTAACACATTGCAGTATCTAGAATCCTCACAGATATTCAGTAGTAGACAGCCAATGTGACGAGGAATTACGTTTTCTGGTGAAAAAAAAACAAGATAGGGAAGTAAATGTTACTAATTCTCTGAATTTTACTGGAAGCTTTGCAGACACCATCTTCTGATTTCTAAAATTCAGCTAGGCATTCACCAAACTATAGCGAATTCCAACAGCTATGTAGTGAGGATAAGGTAATTCACATATTAAACTTTTATTCCCAGTTTTATAAGTTTTAGCCTTTTTTTGTTCAAAAAAATGTGAATGTTTTAGACTACAGTAGGATTAAGTTTGCAGCAAATGTACTCCACCTTGTGTGCTGAGATCATGAAAAGGTTGATTACTTTCATTTCAAATCTGAAGAAGTTTCTCAACAAGAGACTTCTATTATAGAATCTGAAAGAGAAAACAGGAGATACCTAAGTTGCTGCTTTGTCAAGTATTTTATAAGAAGAACATGTTGAATGAATGGTACAGCTCAGTTGTGACTAGAATCATTCCAACAATTAAATGTATAAAGTTAAAACATATCTGCTCTTGCCGCGTAACAAAACTTTCGGCAAATTCAATTTGATGTATTAAAGACTTGTGGCATTTTATATCATGCTATCTTGTTATCTTAAAAAACTTTTTTGTTTTGTTTTTAATTTTCAAGTCATCAGGATTTTGACAATTATGTTATACTGCTTTTTGGTATAGAAAGTGAGGATAAACATTATTGGTGCAGAGGTTGTCGTAGTTATGTTAGGATTAGATATTATTTGAATTCCGACTCAAGGTATTAACAATTTGTTATTGCTTTTAACCATTAACCATTAACCATTGTGATACTTAGTTTTGTCTGTCTGTCTGTTTTTTTTTTTTCTTTTTTTTTTTTTTTTTTTTTTTCAAACTAGTTTTTTTTTTTTTTTTTTTTTTTTTGCTATAAAGAGGAGTTGTGTCTAGGAGTACAGGGATTATATGAGTGATTTTAGTAGATAGGTATTTGAAAAAAATATATATATTCAGATTTGGAGAAAAAGATGCATCCAGATGTTTAGCTAAAGAACATTATTAGTTAGTGTTTATTTTGCTTTTAGTATGAGGTATTTTTACATTTTTAAACATACTGCATAGGATAAAGTGTAAGTAAGAGTATGTATTTTGTTCTTGTTGTATGCAAGTACTTTTTTGAGATAGCAAATGAATGTTTTGAATTTACATAATTTTCTGAATGTGTTGAATGTGTAAGGTTTTCTTCTATAAATGTATAGAAGTGATACTGTTGAAAATTTCTGTAGAACAATATAGAAGAAGTCATTGTTATGAGGTATTTAAATGTTGTAAATTGTTGCTGCATGTTACAAAATACAAAATTTGCCTGAAATGATGTCGATCATTATTATCAATTGTCTTGGAATATATTAATTTAGATATACCTCAGATTATTTTACAAATGTATTTCTCAGAATTTGTTAATAGAAATGGATGGATTCGTTGTCGTTTTCTTCCTTTCTCCCATTGTGCTAATTTGACTTTCAGAGAGAGGAAATGATACAAAGAAAGGAACTGTAGTAACATAGACTATTAAAAGGTGTAATTGTGACAAAATACATTAACACAACAACTTGTAAAAAAAAAAAAAACAGTACAAAATGGAACACAGCCATTGTAAAAGTATGATAACAAGAAAATAGAATACAGTGCATAACAATCAGATTTTTCCATCTTTCTTTTCTTTTCTTTTCGGTGGCTGCTGTTCATTTTACTGACTTTATGTTTAACTATATTTGCTATCGGTAATCATTTGGATAGGTTTTTTTTTTCTCTCTCTTCTTTTTCCATGTTTCTCTGAATTATATTTAAATTTTTTGTTGGATGCATTAACACATA
Organism: Penaeus vannamei; assembly: GCF_042767895.1. NCBI lineage: Eukaryota > Metazoa > Arthropoda > Malacostraca > Decapoda > Penaeidae > Penaeus > Penaeus vannamei. The sequence continues at coordinate 13,420,197 of NC_091559.1, read as the reverse complement.
CAATTTGCATGAAAAGAAAGAAATGCACATGGGTAAGAGTTAGGGGAACTATGATTTATATATAATGATTTTTCTTTCTTTTATTTTAGAATCACCTCTCCCCTATTTTCAACAGTTTACTTTAGGCTTGTAAATTTGCTATTATGGATGTGTGTCTGTGTTTATGCTCATGTCTGTTTTTGTGTGTGACTCTGTAAGGTCTGTGTGTGTGTGTTTATTGTATTTGCACTGATTGTATGGTGAATGAGTGAGATTATATGTACGTGTGCTGATGTGAATCTATTACATGCACATACACTGGAAACCATTTAGTTTTCATCAAAGTTGTATTTTTTGGATGACATCAGGTCAATAAAAGAAGAAAATGGAATGAACAGTTATGTGATTTTACCTGATATGGTACACAGATACAAAATGCATAAAAAATAGACTATTTTGAAGGATGGAAATTGCTTGCGTTACTTCCAAATACGTATCATCATTGAAAAAAAATGTATTTGATAACACTTGGTAACCATTCCCATGATTGAAAAAGAACAGTTTGCAAGATCAGTACGATTTAGTATCTTACTGCCTGACTGTTTGATCCAGGTATTTCTCAAATTCAGTATCTAAATTCCATACAATCTGAGTTTTATTAAGATGGTTTGTGTTTATACCATCGTGAACAGAATGCTGTGTCGTTTCCCTTTGCTCTTCCCTGTCTTGCCTAGAGCAATTAGAATATATTAATATTCTGTCGTGTGATGCATTTTGATGTCTTTTATGCCATGGTTGTACATAATTATAGTTAAGCATGCTGAAATATTGATGAGTTTTGCATTTTGCAGTCATGAGTGTATAATGATTGTTTATTAGTGAATGTAGACAATTTAATCTACATTTTTTTTCTTCTCTTTTCTGTTCTTTATTAGAAAGTAGTAATTATTAGTATTAGTATTTTATTATTATTATTATATTTTTTACTCATGTCCAGAAGTAATTGTTTTTTTCTCTTTTTCTTTCATTGAAGGAGTAGTAGCATTTTATTTATTTACATAGTAATTGTCTTCATTTTGTTTTGTTTTTACTAAATATTCACAAAGTAATTGTGTTTTCTTTTTTTCTTGCAGATTTACCGGCTGTAGGTGATCAGAGATTAACTGAGTCACTTTCCCTTCCCCTTTTATTTTTATATATATATATATATATATTGTAGCTGATGGAGAGGGTTTTTGGCAGCTTTTATGTTATGTTAAATTTGATGTTGTGTTGTGTAGTTTTTACAACTAGTTACTTAATTGTTTTATGTATGTCCTCAAGCATGGGATTTCAAAGGTTCCTTCCCACTCTTAGTGCTTTCACTTTGTTCTCTTTTGTTGCCTGTGTTGTTTTTATGGTAATTATGTTTTTAGTTTGGATGTGATACATGTTAACTAATGTAATTGTTTCTGTTATTTGTTGTTATGGTAGAAGGATTTGTCATGCTGTGACCATATGATGACTGTTTTAGACATGTATATATTTAAGTTGGCATTTTTTTTTTGCCATGTAAGCTATGTGTATCCTGACCTTTATGTGCATTTGTTACCTCTGAGCTCCTCCCACAATATAATATAAGTAAGATATTTGAATGATAAGAGCAGTTTACAAAAACAAATTTTGCATCGTTGGGTTTGTGCAATGTGATGCCTTGAGGTATTTATACTATTATTTAAAGCAAAAGTTTTGCTTGTGTATTTGCATTTATATTATATCCCTTCTTTGCAATGGGATTAGGGAATGCAACCTGCAGGAGAATACTTAGGGGTTGCCAGCAGGTTGCACAGAGATTGATTTGGTCTTAGATGAGATGGTAATTGGTTTTCATTTCTTTTTTATTCACAAGGACTCAGAATGTACCATTTGTGGTGTAGCAACTGGTGATTGTGCTGATGTACAGATGTGCTTTCAATTAAATATATACTCTTTGTAAATAAATATACTTAAACTTTTTACAATTCTTTGTATTATTATTAACATTTTGGATGTCAGCCGTAGATATTTTTTTCTGTTGTGCTTGTCTTGGTATTTAGTACAATCATTGTGTTCCTTTATATGCTTACGTCTAATATATAGACATAAATTTATTTCACCTTGTTGCTGTGAATGTGATTTTTTAAAAGATATAAGTCTGTTAGCTTAAAGGTAGAGGTTAGTAAACAGTATTTACATAGTTTATTAATTTTTATTCATTTCAGTAGTATATACATAATAATTTAATGCACTCAAATAAAATTTGTACATTTGGTGCAAGTCGTCTGTGAAACGTGACTAATATTGAACTTCATATCCATTCGCACACGCACACTCACACACACTCACTCTCCATTTATAAGTATTGTTTAGTGTATAGACAATGAAAATGACTATGGAATGTAACAGACTTCACGAAGAAACAGTCTTGACCAGGAAAAGAAGACAAGAAACAAGAACATTACGCCGATCTCGTATTAGGATAATGGAATGCGTTAACGTCAGCGGTTTCCTTTATAGAGGAACCGCTCGCAGCTGTCTGATTGTTTGCGTGTGCTTGCAGGGCCGGAGGCGGAGATGGGTCGCTAGGATTTGGTGGGAACTGGGCTGTAGACTGCCATTCGGGAACCGCCATCATGTGTGCCTCGTTTGCCATGATCTTTTCGGCCAAGGCTGGAATGGGAATAGGAATGGAATGTCAGTTGTGTGCAGGAAATGGGAGAAAAGACTTGTGTGACCGGCTGACGGACTGATCAAAGGAGGGGATGTCAAGCAAGGAATTAGTGGGGGGGGGGGGAGGTGAGTGATGCTGTAAGGGTGAGGAAAGAGAGAGAGAGAGCAAATACATTGAAAGTGAGTGTGTATGATAGCAGGACTAGGAAAAAGTATGAGTGAGTGAGAGAGAGCGAGACAAAAAGAGAAAGGACATCAGGGGATACACAAGAGCCAAGAGAAGAACCCGTGTCCCGTACCTCGTATCTGCGCCGTCTTGTTGCCGTAGGCGTAGTGCACTTGGTACGCGAAGCCGAAGGTGACCGGGATGAGCGGGAACATGACGACCCAGCTATTGGTGTTGCGGTATCCCCGGTACAGGAAGGCGTACGAGGTGATGGCGAAGGGCACGAACCATAGCATCAGCTCCCTTACGGACGCCACCTGGAGCGCCATCTGCCTCTCCGCCATGCGCCGCGCCAGCTCCACCTGCTGCGAGATCTGGCCGGGGAGACGGAGAGCAAGGGTCGAGGGAGGTTCGAATTAATTCTCACTCACTCATACTTTCTCACACACATACACACACACACTCACACTCACACTCACACTCACTCACACTCTCATTCACTCATTCATTCACACTCACTCACTCACTCACTCACTCACTCACTCACTCACTCACTCACTCACTCACCCACCCACACACACACACACACACACACACACACACACACACACACACACACACACACACACACACACACACACACACACACACACACACACACACACACACACACACACACACTCACTCACTCACTCACTCACTCACTCACTCACTCACTCACTCACTCACTCACTCACACACACACACACACACACACACACACACACACACACACACACACACACACACACACACACACACAATTAGAAACGTACTCAGATTTTTTATAGCTTCGACGACTGTGATAAAATAATGAAATGAAGTGATTAATAACTTCGTCTCCAGCTGATGAAATGGTCTTTGATTCGAACTGTCACGAGCATCTTTTTGTGTGAACTTCAATTTTGTTTTGATAGATATTTGCCCTCGAATTAATTCAGTTTGTTTATTCAGTTATATAATAATTTATTAATTCATTTACTCAACTGTCTTTGGTAATGGTTAGTATTTTGGTGATTTTGCCACAATACACAGATTAACACAAACATATACATCTATAAATGTGTATATGTGTGTACCTGTATGCATGTGTACGTACGTGTGTGTATGTATGTGTGTGTACGTGTGTGTATGTATGTGTATGTAAATGTATGTATATGTATTTATGAATATAAATGAATGTTTATGTTATGTATACATGTTTATTTATGTGTGTATATGTTTATGTATGTATGTATGCATAATATATATGTGTAAATGTTTATTAAGTGTTTATGAATACATACCATTTGTTTATTTACATGCATGCATTTGTGTTTGTGTATATATGTATGTGTTTATGTTTGTGTTTATATATGTATGTGTATATATATATATATGTATATATATATATATATATATATATATATATATATATATATATATATATATATATATGTGTGTGTGTGTGTGTGTGTGTGTGTGTGTGTTTGTGTAAGTGTATATAATATATATATATATATATATATATATATATATATATATATATATATATATATATATATATATATATATATATATAGGACATCAGTTTTGCCATACAAGTGATTATTTCTCTGCCCCGCGAGCATTTTAAACTGCAAGTCACCCATTACACAAGTCTAACCTTCCACACATACCTCCCTTTCCTCTGAGATATTAGGCGATAACGTTTATTCTGACAATCATTACGGTGAACCTGGATTTACTACATTTAATTAAGGAAGTATTTGGCAAGGTGAGGGCGAAGACAAACGACTGGCGTAGCGGGCACGGTGAACTTCAGCAGAGAGGGCATCGCAGAGCCCCCGCGTGAACACCGCGATGGAACCCTCGCGGCGAGAAGGCTTACTCACCATGTCCGATTTCATAGTTGTTGCTTGTCGCTCCTGACTCTCCCGCCAATCCGAACGCACCGCGGAGCTCATGAACGATCCCATGGCGGCGAACGCATACGAACACAATGAGCACTTTTCTTAACCCTTTTTTTTAATTCAGAGGTAGACACAAACGCTCGGTCTCTCGATCCTCCCTCCACACACACCACGATGTCACTGGCTCACTGCTATCGTATCTGAAGGTCACGCTTTCACTCTCACTCTCTTGGACACTCGTAACATCATTCTTATCACTATCTTCTGAACTTGTTCTCGCATGACCTCCGCATGGGAATTCCGAGGTAGAAGTAGCATGAAACTTCTGATTAAAAAGGTGTTTTCATATTAACCTGTGGCAACTCGGCGATAAAATATGCCCAAACACATCTACTTCATGTATTATTAAGCAACATGAACTCCCATTTAACAACAAAGTGAAGATCTCATCCATTCGGCGCCTCACGTTTACTGTACACATTACCATACACGTGTATCCAATTATTTTCACATCTAAACCAGCCATACGCAATGAGTCCCCGTGTTTGTTCAATGGAAGGCTGAGACCCGGTGAACATAGCATGGTTTAAGAATGAAGGTCGTCTCCTAGGTATCTTATCTCGTCCAATCATAAAGTATTATCGTTTCCAGCCCAGTAAATCACACAGGGATGATTTACAGATTTCTTTTCTATAATCTCTAAGATAAGGTCTACTAATTTATTCTGTGCTTCAGTCTTTACTTCGTGTCAAAAAGACAGTAACATACATTATCATTTTTAAGCAGATGAACCTCATATATTACGCGAATGGTCTCTTGGCCGCCAACTTCAGATTACAAAAGTCTACAACTTATTCTTGATTTACTTATCACCTATAGCATAGCATGAAGACGAAAAAAAAGAATAAAGTGAGATTTTCGTATATTTCCTCCTCCACATTTATGAATGGTTAAGAAGCCCCAACATCGTTTACAAGTGGCGGAGCTGAGAAAAAACTCGACTGTGAGAAGAGGCAACGGGATAAGAGGAACCACTTGTAAGCAAAGGGAGTATATAGAAAAGGAAATATACGTCTTTCTGATTACGAATAAAAATGAATTATGGATTAGGTTCTTTTTAATTATGCGATACACATACCCACTCTTAAGTAACGAAAGTAATGGACAAAACGAAATATTTTGAAAGAATTATAGTATTCACAAGGTAATAAAGATAATGAAATACTATAAAACAGTCTTCAAGAGGTAAATATGAAATGATTAAAAATATATTTAGTCTTCAAGTGATGGAAATAATACAGAACACTCATACGTGACAAACGTTTTTTTATTACAACCATGAATGTGTCTTTTATGCATTCACCAGTAAAAACAAATAACCCTCGCCTCTAATGGGAAAAAAGGAAGACCTAATGGACACGGGACTATTTATGGCGAGTCGTCGGCAGCATTTCCCTCTTTCCCGCACACTGCCGGCCTCTCTCTCTCTCTCTTTCTCTCGCTTTTTTCCCTTTCTTTCTCTCTCTCTCTTATTTTATCATATGAACGTATATATTAATCATAACCATCTCATCTTACATACATTATATATTTTTAACTATGTAATATTCTCCCCTCGTGATATGCCGTGCTGTGAATTCATCGAACATCCAAAAATACACATTTCTTTGTATGAATTGTCATTATCTATATTTATCATTTTATCGATTTTCATATACGTAATACCCACGTGAATTTATTATTTTGAAATCACCCATCCCTGATAAACACAAACACTTGGCGTACGTACAGAATTGAAAGTAAACGCATCCACAACGATTTTACGATTTCATTTGAAGGATTGGGAAGTTCAGTTTTGTCCCACTCAGCTGGCCCCATAGGCAGGAAGCCCAAGACGTCCTCAAAGGGGATCAAGCTTCGAACAGTAAGAATGGTCTTTGCAAGCAACGGCTGGGCAACCAGGGAGGGAGCCGAAAACAAAATTGAAAATCCCGCGTGTTTTCAAGAACCCTCCCGCAGCAGCCGCCGACCGACTGCCTCGTCGTTCCATGTATCTGCCCAACTATAAGAGAAAGAGAGGAGGAGGGTGGGGGAGAGAAGAGGGGGCCAGGTGAGTGAGACGAACATTTTCAATCCTTCGAATTAAAGATTTTCGTCCCACTCAGCTGGACCAATAGGTAAAACGAGGAGGGAAACCGAATAGATGGGAAAAAAAGTATAACAAAACCAACGTTTATAATACCTTTATTTACTTAACGGACATAAATCTTACTGAAAATATAATTTCATAATAATATAAGGGTAACTTTCATAAAAAAAATGCTTCTTAGGCAATGAAAACCCGCTTAGCATGTGAAAAGAGGAAATAAAAAAAAACGTTAAGTCAGAAACAACATCTAAAGAGGGAGAAACATGGGCTTCAGAACAGACCTTATGTAACACAAGGGGATGAAGATATTGAAAGAGGTGAAAGAAGGGCCACATGGCAGAGCTGCTATGAAGACCTAAGCCCTGGAGCCAAAGCAATAAGGAATGAGGCTTTATGAAAAAGATCCAGAGGTGATCCAGAACCTTCTCCAATGGCGATGTAGGCAGACCTGAACGTCTCGGTGGGCACTGTAGGAAGACAGAGCGTTTCAATAAATCCAATGAATGGCCATCACCTTATACACCATATGCTTAAAACAGGATCTGCAACTGCTGCCATGTAGCACGAAATAGAGGCAGGCGATAAACCTTTGAGGACGCCACCGGAGCAGGTCTGCTGTCCATGGTCGTGCCTTCCATAGTGGAGCTACCAGTAGTACCTTCCCTTGATAAATCATTAGGCAAAGGAGTATTGCAGCATCAGTGATGTAAGAGGAGGAGGAAAGAGGTATCTGTAAGTCCATTTTTCTCCAGTCTTCCTTGAGGGCGTCTGGCCCCCTTGCACTTGTCCTCATAATTCTTATCAGGAACTATAGGAGGCAGTTTGTTGGACTGGCAAACATGGGGAGTTATGTAGAGTTTGATTAACTGACTGTACTTTTGTTTGGATAGAGCCCACTTCACCATAGAAGGATCTTGCTGCAAAAGGGCATCCATCCATAAACTGGTTCTACCTTCTAGGTGAGAAACTTGAAGGGAGATATCTCGCTTGGCTGCCAAGAATAAAAAAAAAAAAAATCTGAGAGGTGGAGAAGTCTCCATAAACGAGAGCTGCCCTGTTTGTTCAGTACTTCTTCAGTGCTGTCTGTTAGTACCAGGATGGCCCTGTTCCTCGATCCAGGTTCCATTCTTAAGATAACGAGATTGATGTGGCGTCTGGAGATGTGTCTTGACCACGCTCCACTTCCTTGGTGTCCTCTGGATGACTGGTTCTCCCATCCTGAGTCTGATGCATCTGTTTTGATTGTTAGTGATGGGTTTGGAAGACGCCTCCTTGCCTGGAATCTTAATCGCCCTCTTCATATCCACAATTACGTCTTGGTCAAAGGCTCATGAGAGAGGGGATTACTTTGTCTTTTGTTTCCTTTGAAAAAACAAGGTTTCCATCTAAGACTGGTCGATGATACTGTAGTCTGCCCAAGGGAATAACTGCAGCATAATTGAGGGAGCCTAAGAGGCTTTCCCTCTCTCGGCATGTTTTTTCAGGAGCTCGGAATATTTTCCTCCAGCACCTCAGTCTGTTCGTTTCTGACAGGGATAAAGACTCCGACTCTGTATTCCGCCTCATGCCTAGCCACTGAAGCATCCGAGAGAGAACAAGGTAGGATTTTTCTCTTTAGAACGCTATCCCCATACTTTCGCTCTTGGATATCGTGTTTTGGATCATCTATAAGCACTCCGACCATGACATGCTCAAGAGGAGCCAGTCGTCCAGGTACATGAGGACATCCACACCCATACGAGTCAGTTTCCTTGTGCAAAGGAATCATTATCTTTGTAAATACTCTTGGTGCTATATTTAGGCCAAAGGGTAGAACCTTGAACCTGTGCAGGAATTCTGCAACTGCAAAAGCCAGATACTTTCTGAATCAGATGTTTATTGGCACATGCCAATATGCATCTTATAGCTCTGGGAAAGCTAGAAAAATGCCTTTTTGTAGAACAATATGAACTTAAAAGGAAGAAAACGTCCCCTTTGAGAAACAGTGAGTCTACGGCCTCTAAATAAAAAATGGTTATAGGTATCACTCCTCAGATTGGGGTAAACTTAGGCCCGTACTTTTAAAATCTTCGGCAGTGCTGGCGTTCGCCTGGCGAAGCTACGCCAGGCGAACCTCTGAGTGAGGGAGGCCTTACTTTTAAATCCAACGTTCGCCAGGGCGGGCTAAGGGATCGCCAGGCGCTAACATCTTGCATTCTCGCTAAATCTAGCGCAAATTTGTTTACATCTGCAGTGCACATAACATAACCTAAACTTAATTATTAACCTCGAGAGAAGACGAAAATGTTGTTTCCGCAATAGTCTCACTTTATACTATAACAAAGGAGTTAAATTTTAACTTTATGCTATAACAAAGTTGAAAATATCTTTATACTATAACAAAATTAACTTTATACTTTATGCTATACTACACTTTATTCTATAACAAGGTTAACTTTATGGCCCGTTCTTTTAAAACCTTTTGCTTTTTCTCGCGTTTTTTTCATTCGCCGAAGCGCTAGATTTAGCAGGAATCCAAGATGTTAGCGCCTGGCGATCCCTTTCGTTCGCCAGGCCTGGCGAACACCTGCCTTGGTTTTAAAAGTAAGGCCTTCCTCACTCAGATGTTCGCCTGGCGAAGCTTCGCCAGGCGAACGCCAGCATTGGCGAAAGGTTTTAAAAGTACTTTATACTATACTATATCAACCTTATACTTTTATACAAAAAATAACTTTATACTTTAACAAAAGAGTTTAAAGATTACTATTTTACTATTGCTAACTGATATAAGATATTGAACTGTAGGCCTACAAGGGCCTACATTAGACACGCCTCCTTATAGGGCGGTGGAGCACTACAGCTATGTTTCTATAGCCAAAAGTAAACATGCCAACATCAAAACACTTCTGGTAACATTTGTGAAAAGAACATTATCCTTACAACCAAAATAACAACAGCCTAAATCTAAATAAGTCATCTCGGGGGTGGGGGTAGGGGTAGGGGGGAAGGAATACAGCTGATGTCTTGAACTCTCGACTGGAACATCGAAGGTCTTGAAAAAAATACGTATATACGTTATTTCATAATAAATTATGATTTTAAGATATTTTAGAATTTCAATGTGATTCCTACATCATATCATACACAAATGTGTTACTAATTTATAACTTGAAAGCAAGAAAATGGTATTCAAACAGCTCTCGCGCCTTTGCTTCGCCAGGCTGTTCCAATATGATCTTTCGCCAGCCCTGGCGAACGTTCGCCAGGCATGATTTTCAAAGTACGAAATTCCGGATTGCCCGGCGAAACCTTTCGCCAGCCCTGGCGAAAGGTTTTAAAAGTACGGGTCTTAGGGTGAAGATAGGGCGAATAACAGAAGCAACAAGTAACCTCAGGCTCACGTCCGAAATGAGTGGAATGAAAAGGAGCTAGTCGTAGCAATTGTGGCTTTACAGAGGAAAACTTCTTAATTACTGAAGAGCACAGCTATATGCGAGAAGCATGAGCGTTCTCTATAGAAGCAGGTACTGAAGGCATCCATAATAAAGCAAGTCCATCCAAGATCTCAGCAATACGAACAAAGGCTGGAAAAGAATGCCACAGGTCTGGAGTCATCGACAAGGTTGCTGCCTCTCCCGGTAAAAGTGATAGTCTCCTAAGAATTAAGAGAGCCGAAGGGGAGGCGTCAGCTGTCTTGCCACTGCATCCTTCTGTAGCAAAGAAACTGGAGGAAACGAAAACTGATGAGGAAACGAATCAGATTTTAACTTTGGCTCACTAAGAAAATTACTCAAAGGAAGCTAAACGAGAATCGGCTTTCCACTGAATACTAGTAACTAAGGGCTTAAAAGTAAACGAAGGAGGGGCTGAATCCCTCACAGCCCTCAAGGCCCAGAAATCTTGTAAGCCCTCTAACACATCCCCAGACGGATCTTCGATATCAATGTCCAATAGCTTACGTCTATAGGAAGAACCAGTGACTCGTTCAGAAGGTTCGTGTTCAGGGGAGGAAACTAAGGTGGCGAGAGAAGCCAAAGAGTCATCCATGCGGCCTACTGTGGAGGAAGAGTCTAATTACTACTCCTCATTACTTACTACACATCTTCTTCCTCTTTCTCTCTCTCTCTCTCTCTCTCTCTCTCTCTCTCTCTCTCTCTCTCTCTCTCTCTCTCTCTCTCTCTCTCTCTCTCTCTCTCATTGTCTTTCATTGTCTGAAGCTCGGGATGCTAATAAATTACAAGTGGTTGTAGGTCGTTGTAAGTTATGATATAATAACGCACATATTCATTCACCCGAAGGTTACTTCGCTTGTCTGGGCCTCTCCTCCCCCATGTGTGAAGGCTGTAGCGAACCTCAAAGGCTACCACCGGGGTAATTAGAATCCCTTTAGCAAAATCCCTCGCGTTGAAAATGTCATGGGGTCAAAACCATCAGGGGGGTGTCACTGCCCCACATTTTCAGAATGGGGTGTTCTGATCCAGGGGTTTTGACTGACATCCTGTATGTATGTATATATGTGGATGGATGGGTACGTGGATATGTTTGTGTGTGTGTGTATGTGTGTAAGTGTGTGTGTGTGAGTGATTCATATCAATTTATTTCTAAGATGTTTGCACACCGATTTTTACTTGAAGGAATTCCTTAGACAAATCTACCTAAAAAGACTGATATGCCTGGCGAGACCAAATGCTAATACATTACAGTCATGTTTGCGTTTCCAGCGAGTGGAGGCAGCGAGGAAAAGACGTCTGTGTGAACACGAAGGCAAAGACAAATTGGAGAGCTCGTGTTCATTTAAGTTTCTGTCTGAAAATAAAACGGGAAAAAATTCTTTCTGCTTGTCGTTATTTGGAGAAGCTTTGTAATGGTATTTAAACTGTTCAGAGTTGCTCAAAAATGTATTTCTTCAATTAGTAAAGAAAACAGTCCTGTATGCACACAACTTTTAAATATCTAAGTTATAAAACTATGCAATTATGTACATAGATAGGCAATAAGTATGAATACAGAAATTTGAAATCTCATTATTACGACATAAAATTTAAAAAGTTACAAGTAATTACAATATGCAAATATTCATAAAAAGAACTCGAATGCATTTTCTGCATTTATCATCAAATGTAAGAGCAGTGACCGTTAAGAGAAAGTTCTTCTAAAATACGTTTTGTAATTAGAATAGTGTTCGTAAAACTGCCCTACCATTTTACAGCAAGACTAGTTAAACAAATAAAAACGAAATGATTAATTCCCCAATTAATATTAATGTTCAAATTACTGAAAATACAATTCTTTCGCAGGTAAGGCGGAGAGAGGAAAACACGTGGGCGTATCAGGGAAATCTTGGGGTAAAACAGGCTGACATACTGCAAATAGGAAACACTAATACACAAAGTGAAAAACGCTTATATCAATCCAACAAGCAACTGATCTGCCCGCTAACCCAGGAAAAGTCTTCAGAGGCGCCAGCTTTCAATCAAATATACTTTCAATCATATATATAAGTGCACATCACCTAGCGATGGATCCACGTGTTCTTTATACAAAACGTTTTAAGCAGGCAACCACCCAATCACTAATCAGAAGCCCTCCCCGGCCCTGGAGGTAACTACCTATCGGAGGCTCGTTGCCCAGACCCCCTGCACATTCTATTCATGATTAACTCCCTTGGAGCCCAAGACTTTACCATTAGTGGCCTGGAGGAGAGAGCTGAACCGCAGCCAAGAGGGAAGGGTGCATCTGCCTGTCGGCCTCTGGATGTTGCATCGGAAGGCCACTTTGGCCAGGTAGTCTTCCAAATGGTGCTTCCTCCTCCCACACTGAAGCGCATTTTCTTTCAGTGTCCAGTTTCGTTCCACGGTGTTTGTGTAGGCACCGTCTATGACCCTCCCTTTGTCATTATTTTCTTTTCCCAAACTTCGATTCTTCAATATCGACGATTTTGCCAGATCCATCAATTATATCTTTGCCACTAATAATAAATACGTACGTCTCTACAAGAAAGAGGACCAGTCAAGTACAGTTTTTATGCGATTTCCCGGATGTAAACAAAGACAATGGCAAATTAGCGGACAAAAGTCAAAACTGGTTTCGAATCTGTGCAAAAAGTGTTATTAAGCGGGAGTTTCACAGGATGTAAATAAAACAAAAAATGCGTAGTAAGAAATACGAAAATAAAAATACCGTAGACGCAATTATAATAAAACATGTAATACCATTAAAATGAAAGAAACTTTAAAATAAAAACATGCGTGAAAGAATAAAACAATCTAACTCAAAAGATTAAAGATCAACGCTGTAAAGATCCTTCTTTTCATAAAAAGAAAGCTAAAAGATGCAAACCAAACAGTGATTAAAAACAGGAGATCAGGAGCTGCAGTCTTTCTCTCTTTCTTTTCTTTCTGACATTTTTTCCATCTTTCCTGCCTTCCTTCCTCTCTTCCTCCCTCCCCTCCTCCCTTACTTCCTTCCTCCCTCCCACTCTTTATCCTTCCCTCCCTCTCTTATTTCCTTCCTTCATCCTTTATCCATTCATCCACCCCTTCCCCCTTCCTTCCTTCCTCTCTCCCACCCTCCTTCCTTAACTTCTTGCGGCCCTCCCTTCCTTCTTCCATTCATCCCTCTCTCCCTCCCTTCCTCCTTCCCTCCCTCACCGTCCTTCCTTCCTTTCTCTCTTCCTCCCTCCCTCCTTACCTTCCTTTCTCCCTCCCTCCCTTCCTTCCCTTTATCCATCTCTTTCCTTCCTTCCCTTTATCCCTCCTTTTTCTTCCTTCCTCCCTCCCTTTTTTCCTTCCTCCCTTCCTTCCACCCCCTTCCCTCTGTCAATCCCTCCTTCCGTCCTATCTTCCTATCATGCAGTGAATGAACCACTTTGTTCTATTTTTGAAATGAAAAAATAGACACTTTATCCCGTATATATCCGTCTGTGTATCATATATATATATATATATATATATATATATATATATATATATATATATATATATATATATATATATATATATATGTTATTACTTTGTTACTGCTTTGACATTTCCTCTATTCGCTTAATCGTACTTCTACCATTCTGATCTTCATCATATCTTTCACTCCCCCCACCCCCCTTTATCTTCTCTCTTTGCACATATCCGATATTAATGCTTCACCGAAGTTCACGCTTCAGTTACGTCCTTCGGTTAGCTTCAGCCGGGCGTGTCACCTCACGTTCCTTTCACATCTGTGTGGAAGTGAGATGAAGTTAGAATTGGGAAAGGCGAGGATAAAAAATCTAGGAAAATCTTTCTTTCTTTCTTTCCCTCTAATCTCATCTTTCACCTGCTATATATCAGCTTTACACCTAGATTATCCGATCTTCCATCTACTATAAATCATTACACCTATATTATCTGATCTTTCACCTACCTATTATTATCCTTTCCACCTGACCCCATCTTTCACGGACCTTCTGTTTAAAAGGACGAGCCTCAGTATCCGGTTCCGTCCTCCGATCAGCCTCAGCCGGGTTGCCATCTCACGTCTCCTTCATGTCTGTGTGGAAGTTGCGTGAACTTCGGTGAACTGGGGTGTTAAGTTAGGGTGAAGCTGGGTTTACGCGAGGAAAGACAGGGTGAACAGATCTAGGAAAAGAGAACGGAGAAAAAGGAGATAAGAGGTAAAGGATTAATTGTACAGGGGTCGAGGCTCAGGTAAACTACTCTGCAACCGATATCCTGCAGGATATTGCAGAGCATCTTGACGGGCGAAGTGGCTGAGGAATTCCCTCGCCGCACTTCCGACTTTCCTCTCGATGTCTGTGTCTATCTATCACACACTTATGTCTGTCTGTCTCTCTAGCCATCCGTCCCCCTCTTCTGTCTGTCTGTCTATCCATCCGTCCCTCCATTCTGTATGTCTGCCATTCTGTCTGTCTATCCGCCCCTCCCTTTTGTCTATAATTCTGTCTGTCTGTCGCCGAGAGAAGGTCTTGCGAGCGCTGAGAACAACAGCCATCCTGAACGCGATCGACTTCCAATGAACTCCGCAAAAAAATGTATTTTTCGCAATATATCTGGAAGGATGACTCTTTTCCCTGCTGTTTATGCTTATCGCCTAATCACTGCTCCCCCCTCTCTCTGTCTCTCTCTTTCTTTCTCTTTCTCTCTCTCTCTCTCTCTCTCTCTCTCTTTCTTTCCCCTTCTCTCTCTCTCTCTCTCTCTCTTTCTCTTTCTCTCTTTCTTTCTCTTTCTCTCTCTTTCTTTCTCTTTCTCTCTCTCTCTCTTTCTTTCTCTTTCTCTTTCTCTCTTTCTTTCTCTTTCTCTCTTTCTTTCTCTTTCTCTCTTTCTTTCTCTTTCTCTCTTTCTTTCTCTTTCTCTCTTTCTTTCTCTTTCTCTCTCTCTTTCTTTCTCTTTCTCTCTCTCTTTCTTTCTCTTTCTCTCTCTCTTTCTTTCTCTTTCTCTCTCTCTTTCTTTCTCTCTCTTTCTTTCTCTTTCTCTCTCTCTTTCTTTCTCTTTCTCTCTCTCTCTTTCTTTCTCTTTCTTTCTCTCTCTCTCTCTCTCTCCCTTTCTTTCTCTTTCTCTCTCTCTTTCTTTCTCTTTCTCTCTCTTTCTTTCTCTTTCTCTCTCTCTCTTTCTTTCTCTTTCTCTCTCTCTCTTTCTTTCTCTTTCTCTCTCTCTCTTTCTTTCTCTTTCTCTCTCTCTCTTTCTTTCTCTTTCTCTCTCTCTCTTTCTTTCTTTTTCTCTCTCTCTCTTTCTTTCTTTCTCTCTCTCTATCTCTCTTTCTTTCTCTTTATCTCTCTTTCTTTCTTTCTCTTTCTCTATCTCTCTCTTTCTCTCGCTTTCTGTCTCTTTCTCTCTTTCTCTTTCTTTCTCTCTCTTTCTCTCTTTCTTTCTCTCTCTCTCTTTCTTTCTTTCTCTTTCTCTCTCTCAGTCTTTCTCTTTCTCTCTCTCTTTCTCTCTCTCAGTCTTTCTCTTTCTCTCTCTCTCTTTATCTCTCTCTTTCTATCTTTCTCTCTCTCTTTCTTTTCTTTCTCTGTTTCTTTCTTTTTCTCCCTCTTTCTTTTTCTCTCTCTTTTTTTCTCTCTCTCTCTCTTTATCTTTCTTTCTCTTTCTCTCTTTCTTTCTTTCTCTTTATCTCTCTTTCTTTCTCTTTCTCACTCTCTCTTTCTTTCTCTTTCTCTCTTTCTTTCTTTATCTTTCTCTCTTTCTTTCTTTTTCTCTTTCTCTTTCTTTCTTTTTTTTCTCTCTTTTTTTCTTTCTCTCTCTCTCTCTCTTTCTCTTTCGCACTCTCTCTTTCTTTCTCTTTCACTCTTTCTTTCTTTCTCTTTCTCTCTCTTTCTTTCTATCTCTCTCTTTCTCTCTCTCTCTCTCTCTTTCTCCTGGAGGCCAATAACTTTTTATCTAAAACGCAACATGGTTTTAGAAATAGGTTATCTACTGAAAAAGTTTTAATGCAAATTACTGATGAAACTTATTACAACATAGACAAAAATCAGGCAAATTTGCTCACATTGTGCGACCTTTCTAAAGCTTTTGAGTCTGTCAACCATGAAGTTCTTAACAAATTTGTAAATCATAAAAGTGATACCTTTTGGTTTAAGTTATTAGATACAATGATCCAATCATCAGTAAGAATCAGTGATAACCCTTGGATAGGATTGGACCTATTTTAGGACCAATTCTATTTCCAATTTTCATAAATGATTTATCAACCACAGCCCATAACTGCCTTCTAGTGCAGTACGCCGATGCTTCAGTTTCTTCATAGTGACTCAATAAACAACTTAAATCCATTAATAAGAAACCCAACATACTCTTCAACAAGCAAAATTATATTTTGGCATTTCTGACCTTAAACTAAATCCACATAAAACTCAATGTATAATCATAGATAGCCGGCAGAAAATAGATAAAAATCCCAATAAGACAACAATAGACTTTGAAGGCTCATCTATCAAACCGAACACTTCAATGAAAAATCTCGGGGTGCACTTAGATAGATTCATGACATTTGAACCACACGATGACAAAAGACACAAGAAAGTAGTGGACACACTGCTATATCTTAATCACATAAGAAAACAAATCACTACTGAAACTAGAATCACGGCTGTACAAGCTCCAACTCTAAGCATAATTAACTATTGTTCAAATATCGGGGATTCGACTAACAAAACCCAGATGCAAAAAGTACAAAAATTACAAAACTTTGCTACAAGAGTTGCATTAGGTAATATCAGTACTTGATCACATCACGCCGGATATCCAAAAATCAAAATGGTTCCATTATCAATGCAGTTATGGTACATGTGTTTTCATCTACAAACTCATTCATGGGAACCTTTTAATGTTAAGAGATCGAATACCGATACAGGGGCACGACAAATGGAAATACGTGGCCTAAAGTTATGGAATATGCTGCCAGATAACATGAGACATTAATAGCTCTTGTAATTTCAAAACGAAATTAAAAGAACACATTTTAAATAATGAACTGTAAACATAAATATATTAATGTAAATAACCCCTGTAATTAATGGAATAAAATGTTTCTCTCTCTCTCTCTCTCTCTCTCTCTCTCTCTCTCTCTCTCTCTCTCTCTCTCTCTCTCTATCTCTCTATCTCTCTCTCTCTCTCTCTCTCTCTCTCTCTCTCTCTATCTCTCTCTCTCTCTCGATCTTTGTGTGTGTGTGTGTGTGTGTGTGTGTGTGTGTGTGTGTGTGTGTGTGTGTGTGTGTGTGTGTGTGTGTGTGTGTGTGTGTGTGTGTGTGTGTGTGTGTGTGTGTGTGTGTGTGATAAATACACAAACATATAAAGCTGACAATATACATACACTCATGCATGCACACAGGCAAATGGTGAAGAACTCATGCTGAACAAATTACAAATAAGAACAGCGGAGAGAGGGACAGGAAACACGCGAATATGGACACATATTCTGTTCTTCCTTTCGTTGCCTTGTTTATATAGATATGTAGTTAAATAGATTTCTAGATTAAATGTGTCTATACATAAAAATGTATACCCAGCAATGACACACAGCATTATATCAATCCTTTTTCCCGAATAAGACATCAGTCCGTTGTAAATATCATCGCAGAAAAAGTTTAAACATACGTCTATTGCTTTTTAGTCGCAACAAGAGAAGGGGGCTCGTCGTTCTCTGCAGATATTGGCGTCCCGGTCGATTTGCCTCAAAGTTATGCTGATTTCGGCCTCGGCTGAGGACGTGTTCTTACGAGGAAGCAAAATTTCTAGACTAGCTATTCTTTTTTTTTTAATTATCTGAGTATTCTTGATTGTCTGTATCCGATTTCTCACCATCCGTGAGCAAGAATAGATAAATATCATTCACATACATACTACTAAAATACCCAACAGCCATCTATTATGAGCTTACGGATGGATCAGTATTAAATATGTAATAATAGTAATGTATCTCCTTCTCCAATATTTTCATTTGTGCATTAATATTTCCTTCATAGAGTAATACACCATTCGCACTAAAATTTCCCTCCTGCAATATTTCATTCACAGAGTAAAACATTCAGATTTCATTCACGCGTTAAAACTTAATTAAATTAAAAAATTAATTCAGCCAGACGCAATTCACACCCGCAGCGTAAATATCCTGTCCAGCACAGTCTTGAGGAAGTCTTCTG